>NW_023997737.1:0-18230 GCF_015586225.1 Lucilia sericata
GGTCCATAATTACCCTACCCCCCATATAAAGTCCCCTTCAGAAAATGACTTTATTGCCCATAACTGTCTAAGAGAAGCATCAATAGCGGTGAAATTCGGCACAAACATGTTTTAAGGGAACCTAAATCTCTTTGTGAAATTTTATAAGGATTGACCCTACCCCCCATTTAAAGTCCCCTTCAGAAAATGACTTTATCGACCATAACTGGCTAAGAGAAGCATCAATGGCGGTGAAATTCGCCACAAACATGTTTTATGGGAACATAAATCTCTTCATATAATTTTATAAGGATCGGTCCATAATTGACCCTACCCCCCATATAAAGTCCCCTTCAGAAAATGACTTTTAGGCTTATTACTGACTCAAAAATGTGAGTACAGTAGTAAAATTCTACATAAGCAAGTTTTGTGCGGGCCAAAAGTTCTTTATCAAATTTTATAAGGATTGGTCCTTAATTAGCTCTATCCCCCTTGTAAGGTCCCCTTCAGAAAATGACTTTAAAGTTCATTACTAGATTAAAACTGCGTGTACAGCGATGAAATTCGACATGAACAATTTTCGTATTAGTTAAAATCTCCCACTAAATTTTATGAGGATCAGTCTGTAATTAACCATACGCCCCTATAAGGTCCCCTTCAGAAAATGACTTTAACGCTCATTACTGACTCAAAAATGCGATTACAGCAGTGCGATAGCAGCGACTACAGCGATGAAATTTCACATAAACAAGTTTTGTATGAGCCCCTACCCTATGCCCCTATTAAGGTCCCCATTAGAAAATTACTTTAAAGCTCATTACTGGCTCAAAAATGCGACATAAACAATATTTGTATGTACAAAAATCGTTCTAAATTTTAGAAGTATCGATCAATAATTGACTTATACGGGGGTATAGGGGCGCCTTTAACGCTCATTACTGGCATAAAAATACGAGTAGATATATGCAATTCAACATAAGTGTTATGGGAACTGAAATCTTCCTACCGACATTGATGAAGATGGATCGATAAATGACCACTTCAGTAAAATTACTTTAACTCTCAATAGTTGCTTAAAATTACGACTTACGAACGTAATTTATGTACGAAAGTTTATAAAAATCGGTCTATAATTGACCCTAGAATCAATTTAACGCTCATGTATAGCTCAAAAGTTCTTCCAAGTTACGGTATTTTTCAACTGAATTTGATGAAAATTGGTCGATAACTAATCAAACACCCATTTTCGGTTTCCTTCAGATAACGACTTCAAACCTCATGACTGAATTAAAGATACAAGTACAGCTACATTAGATACAAATAATTATTGTATAAACAGACAAGGATAGGTCCATAATTGACTCTACCCTCCATATAACCACTCTTACAAAAAAACAGTTTATGGTTATAAATATTGGATCAAACAAAAGTAATATTTTTAATTCGGAAGAGCACGGTCCATGCTTAAGCCCTTATTAAATTCCCTCTCCCAAAAGATCGATAATATCAAAGTTTATTTATAAGGATGATTTGATGGTGGGTATAAAAGATTCGGCATGCCGAATATAACACTCTTACTTGTTACATATCGCTTCTTCAAAAGTTTTAAGTTCATAAAATTGGTAAAATTGGTAAAATTACAATTTTTGGTACAGAGTAAATTTCTTAGTATTTTGTATTTTCCCTATTCCTGCAAATAACTTTGACAGTTTTCAAGCTACGGACAGTTTTGTATACCTCATTTTAATCCATAAGAAACCCACTTTCTTTTAACATATCGCTTCTTTAAAAATCTTAAGTTCTTAAAATTGGGATGTCATTAAAATATTGGTACAGAGTAAATTTCTTAGTATATTGTATTTCACTACTCCTGCAAATAACTTTGACAGTTTCAAGCTACGACAGTTTTGAAAACCTCATTTTAATCCATAAGACACATCGCTTATTCAAAAATCTTAAGTTCTTAGAATTGGTAAAATTGGGATATCATTGCAATTTTTGGTACAGAGTGAGTTTTCTTAGTCTATTGTATTTTCCCTATTCCTACAAATAACTTTGACAGTTTTCAAGCTACGACAGTTTTATATACCTCATTTTAATCCATAAGAAACGCACTTTCTTTTGACATATCGCTTATTCAAAAGTTTTAAGTTCTTAAAATTGGTAAAATTGGGATATCATTCAAATTTTTGGTACAGAGTAAATTTCTTATTATATTGTATTTTCCCTATGCCTGAAAATAACATTGACAGTTTTCAAGCTACGAGAGGTTTGTGTACCTCATTTTAATCCATAAGAAACGCACTTTCATTTGACATATCGCTTATTCAAAAATCTTAAAATTTTGAAATGGGTAAAATTGGGATATTATTACAATTTTTGGTACAGAGTAAATTTCTAAGTATATTATATTTTTCCTATTCCTGAAAATAACTTTGACAGTTTTCAAGCTACGAGAGTTTTGTATAACTCATTTTAATCCATAAGAAACGCACTTTGTTTTGATATATCGCTTATTCAAAAATCTTAAGTTCTTAAAATTGGTAAAATTAGGATATCAGTACAATTTTTGGTGCAGATTAAATTTTCTTAGTACATTATTTTTTCGCTATTCCTGCAAATAACTTTGACACTTTTGTATACCTCATTTTAATCCATAAGAAACGCACTTTTTTTGAAATATCGCTTATTCAAAAGTTTTAAGTTCTTAAAATAGGGATATCATTACAATTTTTGGTACAAAGGCAATTTCTTAGTATATTGTATTTTCCCTATTCCTGCATATAACTTTGACAGTTTTCAAGCTACGAGAGTATTGTATACCTCATTTTAATCCATAAGAAACGCACTTTCTTTTGACATATCGCTTATTCAAAAATATTAAGTTCTTAAAATTGGTAAAATTGGGATATCATTGCAATTTTTGGTACAGAGTAAATTTTATTAGTATATTGTATTTTCCCTATCCCTGCTTTGACAATTTTCAAGCTACGACAGTTTTGTATACCTCGTTTTAATCCATAAGATACCCACTTTCTTTTGACTTGTCGCTTATTCAAAAGTTCTAAGTTCTTAAAATTGGGATATCATTATAGTTTTTGGTACAGAGTAAATTTCGTAGTAAATTTCGTATTTTCCCTATTCCTGCAAATAACTTTGACAGTTTTCAAGCTACGACAGTTTTGCATACCTCATTTTTATCCATAAGAAACCTACTTTCTTTTGACATATAGCTTCTTCTAGAATCTTAAGTTCTTAGAATTGGTAAAATTGGGATATCATTCAAATTTTTGGAACAGAGTAAATTTCTTAGTATATTGTATATGCCCTATTCCTGAATATAACTTTGACAGTTTTCAAGCTACGACAGTTTTGTGTACCTCATTTTAATCCATAAGAAACGCACTTTCTTTTGACATATCGCTTATTCAAAAGTTTTAAGTTCTTAAAATTAGTAAATTGGATATCATTACAATTTTTGGTATAGAGTAAATTTCTTAGTATATTGTATTTTCCATATTCCTGCAAATAACTTTGTCAGTTTTCAAGCTACGACAGTTTTGTATACCGCATTTTAATCCATAAGAAACCTACTTTCTTTTGACAATAGCTTCTTCAAAAATCTTAAGTTCTTAAAATTGGTAAAATTGGGATATGATTAAAATTTTTGGTACAGAGTAAATTTCATATCGCTTATTCAAAAGTTTTAAGTTCTTAAAATTAGTAAAATTGGGATATCATTACAATTTTTGGTATAGAGTAAATTTCTTAGTATATTGTATTTTCCATATTCCTGCAAATAACTTTGTCAGTTTTCAAGCTACGACAGTTTTGTATACCTCATTTTAATCCATAAGAAACCTACTTTCTTTTGACAATAGCTTCTTCAAAAATCTTAAGTTCTTAAAATTGGTAAAATTGGGATATGATTAAAATTTTTGGTACAGAGTAAATTTCATATCGCTTATTCAAAAGTTTTAAGTTCTTAAAATTAGTAAAATTGGGATATCATTACAATTTTTGGTATAGAGTAAATTTCTTAGTATATTGTATTTTCCATATTCCTGCAAATAACTTTGTCAGTTTTCAAGCCACGACAGTTTTGTATACCTCATTTTAATCCATAAGAAACCTACTTTCTTTTGACATATAGCTTATTCAAAAATCTTAAGTTCTTAAAATTGGTTAAATTGGGATATTATTGCAATTTCTGGTACAGAGTAAATTTTATTAGTATATTGTATTTTCCCTATTCCTGCAAATAACTTTGACAGTTTTCAAGCTACGAGAGTTTTGTATACCTCATTTTAATCCATAAGATACCCACTTTCTTTTGACATATCGCTTATTCAAAAATCTTAAGTTCTTAAAATTGGTAAAATTGGGATATCAGTACAATTTTTGGTGCAGAGTAAATTTTCTTAGTATATTATTTTTTCCCTATTCCTGCAAACAACTTTGACAGTTTTCAAGCTACGACAGTTTTGTATACCTCATTTTAATCCATAAGAAACCTACTTTCTTTTGACAATAGCTTCTTCAAAAATCTTAAGTTCTTAAAATTGGTAAAATTGGGATATGATTAAAATTTTTGGTACAGAGTAAATTTCTTAGTAAATTGTATTATCCCTATTCCTGCAGAAAACTTTGACAGTTTCAAGCTACGACAGTTTTGAATACTTCATTTTAATCCATAAGAATCGCACTGTCTTTTGACATATCGCTTATTGAAAAATCTTAAGTTCTTAAAATTGGTAAAATTGGGTTATCATTGCAATTTTTGGTACAGAGTAAATTTCTTAGTATATTGTATTATCCCTATTCCTGCAGATAACTTTGACAGTTTCAAGCTTTCTTTTGACATGTAGCTTCTTCAAGAATCTTAAGTTCTTAAAATTGGTAAAATTGGGATATCATTCAAATTTTTGGTACAGAGTAAATTTCTTGGTATATTGTATTTTTCTTATTCCTGAAAATAACATTGACAGTTTTCAAGCTACGAGAGTTTTGTATACCTCATTTTAATCCATAAGAAAAACACTTTCTTTTTACATATCGCTTATTCAAAAATCTTAAGTTCTTAGAATTGGTACAATTGGGATATCATTACAATTTTTGGTACAGAGTAAATTTCTTAGTATATTGTATTTTCCCTATTCCTGCAAATAACTTTGACTGTTTTCAAGCTACGAGAGTTTTGTATACCTCATTTTAATCCATAAGAAACCCACTTTCTTTTGACATATCGCTTATTCAAAAATCTAAAGTTCTTAAATTTGGTAAAATTGGGATATCAGTACAGTTTTTGGGAAGAGTAAATTTTCTTAGCATATTGTTTTTTCCCTATTCCTGCAAATAACTTTGACAGTTTTCAAGCTACGACAGTTTTGTATATCTCATTTTAATCCATAAGAAACCTACTTTCTTTTTACATATAGCTTCTTCAAAAATCTTAAGTTCTTAAAATTGGTAAAATTGGGATATCATTAAAATTTTTGGTACAGAGTAAATTTCTTAGTATATTGTATTTTCCCTATTCCTGAAAATAACTTTGACAATTTTCAAGCTACGAGAGTTTTGTGTAACTCATTTTAATCCATAAGAAACCCACTTTCTTTTGACATATCGCTTATTCAAAAGTTTTAAGTTCTTAAAATTGGGAAATCATTAAAATTTTTGGTACAGGGTAAATTTCTTAGTATATTGTATTTTCATTCAAATTTTTGGTACAGAGTAAATTTCTTAGTATTTTGTACTTTCCCTATTCCTGCAAATAACTTTGACAGTTTTCAAGCTACGACAGTTTTGTATACCTCATTTTAATACATAAGAAATCCACTTTCTTTTGACATATCGCTTCTTTAAAAATCGTAAGTTCTTAAAATTGGGATATCATTAAAATATTTGGTACAGAGTAAATTTTCTTAGTCTATTGTATTTTCCCTATTCCTGCAAATAACTTTGACAGTTTTCAAGCTACGACAGTTTTGTATACCTCATTTTAACCCATAAGAAACGCACTTTCTTTTGACATATCGCTTATTCAAAAATATCAAGTTTTGAAACTTGGTAAAATTGGGATATCATTCAAATTTTTGGTACAGAGTAAATTTCTTAGTATATTGTATTTTCCCTATTCCTGAAAATAACATTGACAGTTTTCAAGCTACGAAAGGTTTGTATACCTCATTTTAATCCATAAAAAACCCACTTTCTTTTTATACCCACCATCAAAAAAGATGGGGGTATATTGTTTTTGTCATTCCGTTTGTAACACATTGAAATATTCGTCTAAGACCCATAAAAGTATATATATTCTGGGTCCTTATTAGATTCTAAGACGATCTAGCCATGTCCGTCCGTCTGTCCGTCTGTCTGTCTGTTGAAAACACGATAGAGCCCAAATGAAAGTAGCTAGCGAGCTGAAATTTTGCACAGATACTTCTAGTTGATGCAGTTTGTTTGGTATTGAAAATGGGCTATATCGGTCCACAATTTCGCCTAGCCCCCATATAAGGCCCCCTTCAGAAAATGACTTTATCGCTCATAACTTGCTAACGGAAGAACCAATAGCAATGAAATTCGGCACGAACATGTCTTATGGGAACATAAATCTTCTCGTGGAATTTAATAAGGATCGGTCCATAATTGACCCTACCCCCCATATAAAGTTCCCTTCAGAAAATGACTTTATCGCCCATAACTGGCTAAGAAAAGCATCAAGAGCGGTGAACTTCGACACAAACATGTTTTATGAGAACCTAAATCTCTTTATAAAATTTTATAAGGATAGGCCCGTAATTGACCCTACCCCCCATATAAAGTCCCCTTCAAAAAATGACTTTATCGCCCATAACTGGCTAAGAGAAGCATCAATAGCGGTGAACTTCGGCACAAACATGTTTTATGGGAACATAAATCTCTTCATATAATTTTATAAGGATAGGCTCATAATTGACCCTACCCCCCATATAAAGTCCCCTTCAGAAAATGACTTTATCGACCATAAATGGCTAAGAGAAGCATCAATAGCGGTGAAATTCGCCACAAACATGTTTTATGGGAACATAAATCTCTTTATATAATTTTATAAGGATCGGTCCATAATTGACCCTACCCCCCATATAAAGTCCCCTTCAGAAAATGACTCTATCGCTCATAACTGGCTAAGAAAACGTCAATAGCGGCGAAATTCGGCACAAACATGTTTAATGAGAACCTAAATTTCTTTGTAAAATTTTATAAGGATAGGCCCATAATTGACCCTACCCCCCATATAAAGTCCCCTTCAGAAAATAACTTTATCGACCATAACTGGCTAAGAGAAGCATCAATAGCGGTGAAATTCGCCACAAACATGTTTTATGGGAACACAAATCTCTTTATATAATTTTATAAGGATCGGTCCATAATTACCCTACCCCCCATATAAAGTCCCCTTCAGAAAATGACTTTATTGCCCATAACTGTCTAAGAGAAGCATCAATAGCGGTGAAATTCGGCACAAACATGTTTTAAGGGAACCTAAATCTCTTTGTGAAATTTTATAAGGATTGACCCTACCCCCCATTTAAAGTCCCCTTCAGAAAATGACTTTATCGACCATAACTGGCTAAGAGAAGCATCAATGGCGGTGAAATTCGCCACAAACATGTTTTATGGGAACATAAATCTCTTCATATAATTTTATAAGGATCGGTCCATAATTGACCCTACCCCCCATATAAAGTCCCCTTCAGAAAATGACTTTTAGGCTTATTACTGACTCAAAAATGTGAGTACAGTAGTAAAATTCTACATAAACAAGTTTTGTGCGGGCCAAAAGTTCTTTATCAAATTTTATAAGGATTGGTCCTTAATTAGCTCTATCCCCCTTGTAAGGTCCCCTTCAGAAAATGACTTTAAAGTTCATTACTAGATTAAAACTGCGTGTACAGCGATGAAATTCGACATGAACAATTTTCGTATTAGTTAAAATCTCCCACTAAATTTTATGAGGATCAGTCTGTAATTAACCATACGCCCCTATAAGGTCCCCTTCAGAAAATGACTTTAACGCTCATTACTGACTCAAAAATGCGATTACAGCAGTGCGATAGCAGCGACTACAGCGATGAAATTTCACATAAACAAGTTTTGTATGAGCCCCTACCCTATGCCCCTATTAAGGTCCCCATTAGAAAATTACTTTAAAGCTCATTACTGGCTCAAAAATGCGACATAAACAATATTTGTATGTACAAAAATCGTTCTAAATTTTAGAAGTATCGATCAATAATTGACTTATACGGGGGTATAGGGGCGCCTTTAACGCTCATTACTGGCATAAAAATACGAGTAGATATATGCAATTCAACATAAGTGTTATGGGAACTGAAATCTTCCTACCGACATTGATGAAGATGGATCGATAAATGACCACTTCAGTAAAATTACTTTAACTCTCAATAGTTGCTTAAAATTACGACTTACGAACGTAATTTATGTACGAAAGTTTATAAAAATCGGTCTATAATTGACCCTAGAATCAATTTAACGCTCATGTATAGCTCAAAAGTTCTTCCAAGTTACGGTATTTTTCAACTGAATTTGATGAAAATTGGTCGATAACTAATCAAACACCCATTTTCGGTTTCCTTCAGATAATGACTTCAAACCTCATGACTGAATTAAAGATACAAGTACAGCTACATTAGATACAAATAATTATTGTATAAACAGACAAGGATAGGTCCATAATTGACTCTACCCTCCATATAACCACTCTTACAAAAAAACAGTTTATGGTTATAAATATTGGATCAAACAAAAGTAATATTTTTAATTCGGAAGAGCACGGTCCATGCTTAAGCCCTTATTAAATTCCCTCTCCCAAAAGATCGATAATATCAAAGTTTATTTATAAGGATGATTTGATGGTGGGTATAAAAGATTCGGCATGGCCGAATATAACACTCTTACTTGTTACATATCGCTTCTTCAAAAGTTTTAAGTTCATAAAATTGGTAAAATTGGTATAATTACAATTTTTGGTACAGAGTAAATTTCTTAGTATTTGTATTTTCCCTATTCCTGCAAATAACTTTGACAGTTTTCAAGCTACGACAGTTTTGTATACCTCATTTTAATCCATAAGAAACCCACTTTCTTTTAACATATCGCTTCTTTAAAAATCTTAAGTTCTTAAAATTGGGATGTCATTAAAATATTTGGTACAGAGTAAATTTCTTAGTATATTGTATTTCACTACTCCTGCAAATAACTTTGACAGTTTCAAGCTACGACAGTTTTGAAAACCTCATTTTAATCCATAAGACACATCGCTTATTCAAAAATCTTAAGTTCTTAGAATTGGTAAAATTGGGATATCATTGCAATTTTTGGTACAGAGTGAGTTTTCTTAGTCTATTGTATTTTCCCTATTCCTACAAATAACTTTGACAGTTTTCAAGCTACGACAGTGTTATATACCTCATTTTAATCCATAAGAAACGCACTTTCTTTTGACATATCGCTTATTCAAAGTTTTAAGTTCTTAAAATTGGTAAAATTGGGATATCATTCAAATTTTTGGTACAGAGTAAATTTCTTATTATATTGTATTTTCCCTATGCCTGAAAATAACATTGACAGTTTTCAAGCTACGAGAGGTTTGTGTACCTCATTTTAATCCATAAGAAACGCACTTTCATTTGACATATCGCTTATTCAAAAATCTTAAAATTTTGAAATGGGTAAAATTGGGATATTATTACAATTTTTGGTACAGAGTAAATTTCTAAGTATATTATATTTTTCCTATTCTTGAAAATAACTTTGACAGTTTTCAAGCTACGAGAGTTTTGTATAACTCATTTTAATCCATAAGAAACGCACTTTGTTTTGACATATCGCTTATTCAAAAATCTTAAGTTCTTAAAATTGGTAAAATTAGGATATCAGTACAATTTTTGGTGCAGATTAAATTTTCTTAGTACATTATTTTTTCGCTATTCCTGCAAATAACTTTGACATTTTTCAAGCTACGACACTTTTGTATACCTCATTTTAATCCATAAGAAACGCACTTTTTTTGAAATATCGCTTATTCAAAAGTTTTAAGTTCTTAAAATAGGGATATCATTATAATTTTTGGTACAAAGGCAATTTCTTAGTATATTGTATTTTCCCTATTCCTGCAAATAACTTTGACAGTTTTCAAGCTACGAGAGTATTGTATACCTCAATTTAATCCATAAGAAACGCACTTTCTTTTGACATATCGCTTATTCAAAAATATTAAGTTCTTAAAATTGGTAAAATTGGGATATCATTGCAATTTTTGGTACAGAATAAATTTTATTAGTACATTGTATTTTCCCTATCCCTGCTTTGACAATTTTCAAGCTACGACAGTTTTGTATACCTCGTTTTAATCCATAATCCACTTTCTTTTGACTTGTCGCTTATACAAAAGTTCTAAGTTCTTAAAATTGGGATATCATTATAGTTTTTGGTACAGAGTAAATTTCGTAGTATATTGTAATTTCCCTATTCCTGCAAATAACTTTGACAGTTTTCAAGCTACGACAGTTTTGCATACCTCAGTTTTATCCATAAGAAACCTACTTTCTTTTGACATATAGCTTCTTCTAGAATCTTAAGTTCTTAGAATTGGTAAAATTGGGATATCATTCAAATTTTTGGAACAGAGTAAATTTCTTAGTATATTGTATATGCCCTATTCCTGAATATAACTTTGACAGTTTTCAAGCTACGACAGTTTTGTGTACCTCATTTTAATCCATAAGAAACGCACTTTCTTTTGACATATCGCTTATTCAAAAGTTTTAAGTTCTTAAAATTAGTAAAATTGGGATATCATTACAATTTTTGGTATAGAGTAAATTTCTTAGTATATTGTATTTTCCATATTCCTGCAAATAACTTTGTCAGTTTTCAAGCTACGACAGTTTTGTATACCTCATTTTAATCCATAAGAAACCTACTTTCTTTTGACAATAGCTTCTTCAAAAATCTTAAGTTCTTAAAATTGGTAAAATTGGGATATGATTAAAATTTTTGGTACAGAGTAAATTTCATATCGCTTATTCAAAAGTTTTAAGTTCTTAAAATTAGTAAAATTGGGATATCATTACAATTTTTGGTATAGAGTAAATTTCTTAGTATATTGTATTTTCCATATTCCTGCAAATAACTTTGTCAGTTTTCAAGCCACGACAGTTTTGTATACCTCATTTTAATCCATAAGAAACCTACTTTCTTTTGACATATAGCTTATTCAAAAATCTTAAGTTCTTAAAATTGGTTAAATTGGGATATTATTGCAATTTCTGGTACAGAGTAAATTTTATTAGTATATTGTATTTTCCCTATTCCTGCAAATAACTTTGACAGTTTTCAAGCTACGAGAGTTTTGTATACCTCATTTTAATCCATAAGATACCCACTTTCTTTTGACATATCGCTTATTCAAAAATCTTAAGTTCTTAAAATTGGTAAAATTGGGATATCAGTACAATTTTTGGTGCAGAGTAAATTTTCTTAGTATATTGTTTTTTCCCTATTCCTGCAAACAACTTTGACAGTTTTCAAGCTACGACAGTTTTGTATACCTCATTTTAATCCATAAGAAACTACTTTCTTTTGACAATAGCTTCTTCAAAAATCTTAAGTTCTTAAAAATTGGTAAAATTGGGATATGTTAAAATTTTTGGTACAGAGTAAATTCTTAGTAATTGTATTATCCCTATTCCTGCAGAATAACTTTGACAGTTTCAAGCTACGACAGTTTTGAATACTTCATTTTAATCCATAAGAATCGCACTGTCTTTTGACATATCGCTTATTGAAAATCTTAAGTTCTTAAAATTGGTAAAAATTGGGATATCATTGCAATTTTTGGTACAGAGTAAATTTCTAGTATATTTGTTATTTCCATTCCGCAAATTAACTGTGATCAGTTTTTAAAAGCTACGACAGTCTTGTTATACTTATTTTATCCATAACAACGCATTTCTTTTGACTTATCGCCTTCAAAAAATTTTGAGTTCTTAAAATTGGGATATATTGCAATTTTTGGTACAGAGTAAATTTATTAGTATATTGTATTTTCCCTATAGCTGCAAATAACTTTGACAGTTTTCAGCTACGGACAGTTTTGTTATACCTCATTTTAATCCATAAGAAAAACACTTTCTTTTACATATCGCTTATTCAAAAATCTTAAGTTCTTAGAATTGGTACAATTGGGATATCATTACAATTTTTGGTACAGAGTAAATTTCTTAGTATATTGTATTTTCCCTATTCCTGCAAATAACTTTGACTGTTTTCCAGCTACGAGAGTTTTGTATACCTCATTTTAATCCATAAGAAACCCACTTTCTTTTGACATATCGCTTATTCAAAAATCTAAAGTTCTTAAATTTGGTAAAATTGGGATATCAGTACAGTTTGTGGGAAGAGTAAATTTTTCTTAGTATATTGTATATCTCATTTTAATCCATAAGAAACCTACTTTCTTTTTACATATAGCTTCTTCAAAAATCTTAAGTTCTTAAAATTGGTAAAATTGGGATATCATTAAAATTTTTGGTACAGAGTAAATTTCTTAGTATATTGTATATCCCTATTCCTGCAAATGACTTTGACAGTTTCAAGCTACGACAGTTTTGTATACCTCGTTTTAATCCATAAGAGACTCACTTTCTTCTGACTTGTCGCTTATTTAAAAGTTTTGAGTTCTTAAAATTGGGATATAATTAAAATTTTGGTACAGAGTAAATTTTTAGTATATTGTATTTCCCTATTCCTGCAAATAACTTTGACAGTTTTCAAGCTACGACAGTTTGTATACCTCAATTTAATCCATAAGAAACGCACTTTCTTTGGACATATCGCTTCTTCAAAAATCTTGAGTTCTTAAAATTGGTATAATTGGGATATCATTACAATTTTTGGTACAGAGTAAGTTTTCTTAGTATATTGTATTTTCCCTATTCCTGCAAATAACTTTGACAGTTTTCAAGCCACGAGAGTTTTGTATACCTCATTTTAATCCATAAGAAACCCACTTTCTTTTTACATATCGCTTCTTCAAAAATCTTAAGTTCTTAAAATTGGTAAAATTGGGATATCACTACAATTTTTGGTACAAAGTAAATTTCTTAGTATTTTGTATTTTCCCTATTCCTGCAAATAACTTTGACAGTTTTCAAGCTAACGACAGTTTTGTATACCTCATTTTAATCCATAAGAAACGCACTTTCTTTTTGACATATCGCTTCTTCAAAAATCTAAGTTCTTAAAATTGGGATATCATTGACAATTTTTGTACAGAGTAAATTCTTAGTATTTGTATTTTCCTATTCCTGCAAATAACTTTTGACGTTTTCAAGCTACGACAGTTTTGTATACCTCATTTTAATCCATAAGAAACGCACTTTCTTTTGACATATCGCCTATTCAAAATATTAAGTTCTTAAATTGTTAAAATTGGGATATCATTGTAAATTTTTGGTACAGAGTAAATTTCTTAGTATATTGTATTTTCCCTATTCCTGCAAATAACTTTGACAGTTTTCAAGCTACGACAGTTTTGTAATACCTCATTTTAATCCATAAGAAACGCACTTTCTTTTTACATATCGCTTATTCCAAAATTCTTAAGTTCTTAAAATTGGTAAAATTGGGATTCATTTGCAATTTTTGGTACAGAGTAAATTTTCTTGGTTTATTGTATTATCCCTATTCCTGCAAATGACTTTGACAGTTTTCAAGCTACGACAGTTTTGTATACCTCGTTTTAATCCATAAGAAACTCACTTTCTTCTGACTTGTCGCTTATTTAAAAGTTTTGAGTTCTTAAAATTGGGATATAATTAAAATTTTTGGTACAGAGTAAATTTTTAGTATATTGTATTTTCACTATTCCTGCAAATAACTTTGACAGTTTTCAAGCTACGACAGTTTTGTATACCTTATTTTAATTTATAAGAAACGCACTTTATTTTGACATATCGCTTATTCAAAAATCTTAAGTTCATAAAATTTTTAAAATTGGGATATCATTAAAATTTTTGGTGCAGAGTAAATTTTCTAAGTATATTTTATTTTCCCTATTCCTGCAAATAACTTTGACAGTTTTCAAGCTACGACAGTTTAGTATACCTTATTTTAATCTATAAGAAACGCACTTTATTTTGACATATCGCTTATTCAAAAATCTTAAGTTCTTATTGGTAAATTGGGATATCATTACAATTTTTGGTACAGAGTAAATTTCTTAGTATATTGTATTTTCCCTATTCCTGCAAATAACTTTGACAGTTTTCAAGCTACGACAGTTTTGTATACCTCATTTTAATCCATAAGAAACGCACTTTCTTTGACATATCGCTTATTCAAAAATCTTAAGTTCTTAAAATTGGTAAAATTGGGATATCATTACAATTTTTGGTACAGAGTAAATTTCTTAGTATATTGTATTTTCCCTATTCCTGCAAATAACTTTGACAGTTTTCAAGCTACGACAGTTTTGTATACCTCATTTAATCCATAAGAAACGCACTTTCTTTTGACATATCGCTTATTCAAAAATCTTAAGTTCTTAAAATTGGTACAATTGGGATATCATTACAATTTTTGGTACAGAGTAAATTTCTTAGTATATTGTATTTTCACTATTCCTGCAAATAACTTTGACAGTTTTCAAGCTACGACAGTTTTGTATACCTCATTTAATCCATAAGAAACGTACTTTCTTTTGACAGTATCGCTTATTCAAAAATCTTAAGTTCTTAAAATTGGTAAAATTGGGATATCATTACAATTTTGGTACAGAGTAAATTTCTTAGTATATTGTATTTTCACTATTCCTGCAAATAACTTTGACAGTTTTCAAGCTACGACAGTTTTGTATACCTCATTTTAATCCATAGGAAACGCACTTTCTTTTGACATATCGCTTATTCAAAAATCTTAAGTTCTTAAAATTGGTAAAATTGGGATATCATTGCAATTTTTGGTACAGAGTAAATTTCTTAGTATATTGTATTATCCCTATTCCTGCAAATAACTTTGACAGTTTTCAAGCTACGACAGTTTTGTATACCTCATTTTAATCCATAAGAAACGCACCTTCTTTTGACATATTGCTTATTCAAAAATCTTAAGTTCTTAAAATTGGTAAAATTGGGATATCATTGCAATTTTTGGTACAGAGTAAATTTCTTAGTATATTGTATTATCCCTATTCCTGCAAATAACTTTGACAGTTTTCAAGCTACGACAGTTTTGTATACCTCATTTTAATCCATAAGAAACGCACTTTCTTTTGACATATCGCTTATTCAAAATCTTAAGTTCTTAAAATTGGTAAAATTGGGATATCATTGCAATTTTTGGTACAGAGTAAATTTCTAGTATATTGTATTTTCCCTATTCCTGCAAATAACTTTGACAGTTTTCAAGCTACGACAGTTTTGTATACCTCATTTTAATCCATAAGAAACGCACTTTCTTTTGACATATCGCTTATTCAAAAATCTTAAGTTCTTAAAATTGGTAAAATTGGGATATCATTGCAATTTTTGGTACAGAGTAAATTTCTTAGTATATTGTATTTTCCCTATTCCTGCAAATAACTTTGACAGTTTTCAAGCTACGACAGTTTTGTATACCTCATTTTAATCCATAAGAAACGCACTTTCTTTTGACATATCGCTTATTCAAAAATCTTAAGTTCTTAAAATTGGTAAAATTGGGATATCATTGCAATTTTTGGTACAGAGTAAATTTCTTAGTATATTGTATTATCCCTATTCATGCAAATAACTTTGACAGTTTTCAAGCTAAGACAGTTTTGTATACCTCATTTTAATCCATAAGAAACGCACTTTCTTTTGACATATCGCTTATTCAAAAATCTTAACTTCTTAAACTTGGTAAAATTGGATATCAGTACAATTTTTGGTGCAGAGTAAATTTCTTAGTATATTGTTTTTTCCCTATTCCTGCAAATAACTTTGACAGTTTTCAAGCTACGACAGTTTTGTATACCTCGTTTTAATCATAAGAAACTCACTTTCTTTTGACTTGTCGCTTATTCAAAAGTTTTAAGTTCTTAAAATTAGTAAAATCGGGATATCATTCAATTTTTGTTACAGATTAAATTTCTTAGTATATTGCATTTTCCCTATTCCTGCAAATAACTTTGACAGTTTCAAGCTACGACAGTTTTGTATACCTCATTTTAATCCATAAGAAACGCACTTTCTTTTTACATATCGCTTTTTAAAAATTTTAAGTTCTTAAAATTGGTAAAATTTGGATATCATTGCAATTTTTGGTACAGAGTAAATTTTATTAGTATATTGAATTTTCCCTATTCCTGCAAATAACTTTGACTGTTTTCAAACTACGAGAGTTTTGTATACCTCATTTTAATCCATAAGATACCCACTTTCTTTTGACATATCGCTTCTTCAAAAATCTAAAGTTCTTAAGTTTGAGAAAATTGGGATATCAGTGTAATTTTTGGTGCAGAGTAAATTTTCTTAGTATATTGTTTTTTCCCTATTCCTGCAAATAACTTTGACAGTTTTCAAGCTACGACAGTTTTGTATACCTCATTTTAATCCATAAGAAACCTACTTTCTTTTAAATATAGCTTCTTCAAAAATCTTAAGTTCTTAAAATTGGTAAAATTGGGATATCATTAAAATTTTTGGTAAAGAGTAAATTTTTTTTAGTGTATTGTATTTTCCCTATTCCTGCAAATTACTTTGCAGGTATAAAATTGGGATATCATTGCAATTTTTGGTGCAGAGTAAATTTTATTATTATATTGTATTTTCCCTATTCGTGCAAGTAACTTTGACTGTTTCCAAGCTACGAGAGTTTTGTATACCTCATTTAATCCATAAGATACCCACTTTCTTTTGACATATCGCTTATTCAAAAATATTAAGTTTTTAAAATTGGTAAAATTGGGATATCATCCAAATTTTTGGTACAGAGTAAATTTCTTAGTATTTTGTATTTTTTTTCTATTCCTGCAAATAACTTTGACAGTTTTCAAGCTACGAAAGTTTGTATACCTCATTTTAATCCATAAGAAACCCACTTTCTTTTGACATATTGCTTCTTAAAAAATCGTAAGTTCTTAAAATTGGGACATCATTAAATATTTGGTACAGAGTAAATTTTTTAGTATATTGTATTTCACTATTCCTGCAAATAACTTTGACAGTTTCAAGCTACGACAGTTTTGAAAACCTCATTTTATTCCATAAGAAACGCACTTTCTTTTGGCATATCGCTTATTCAAAATCTTTAGTTCTTAGAATTGGTAAAATTGGGATATCATTAAAATTTTTGGTACAGAGTAAATTTCTTAGTATATTGTATTTTCCGTATTCCTGCAAATAACTTTGACAGTTTTCAAGCTACGACAGTTTTGTATACCTTATTTTAATCCATAAGAAACGCACTTTCTTTTGACATACCGCTTATTCAAAAATATTAAGTTTTGAAACTTGGTAAAATTGGGATATCATTCAAATTTTAGGTACAGAGTAAATTTCTTAGTATATTTTATTTTCCCTATGCCTGAAAATAACATTGACAGTTTTCAAGCTACGAAAGGTTTGTATACCTCATTTTAATCCATAAGAAACCCACTTTCTATTTACATATCGCTTCTTCAAAAGTTTTAAGTTCTTAAAATTGGTAAAATTGGGATATCATTACAATTTTTGGTACAGAGTAAAATTCTTAGTATTTTGTATTTTCCCTATTCCTGCAAATAACTTTGACAGTTTTCAAGCTACGACAGTTTTGTATACCTCATTTTAATCCATAAGAAACGCACTTTCTTTTGACATATCGCTTATTCAAAAATATTAAGTTTTTAAAATTGGTCAAATTGGGATATCATTCAAATTTTTGGTACAGAGTAAATTTCTTAGTATTTTGTATATTCCCTATTCCTGCAAATAACTTTGACAGTTTTCAAGCTACGACAGTTTTGTATACCTCATTTTTAATCCAAAAGAAAACTCGCATAAGGAAACGCACTTTCTTTTGACATATCGCTTCTTCAAAAATCTTAAGTTCTAAAATTGGGATATAACATTAAAATATTTGGTACAGAGTGTAAATTTCTTATACATTGTTATTTTCCCATCCTGCAAAAACTTTGACAGTTTCAAGCAACGAGCCATTTTGAATACCTCATTTTAATACAT
>NW_023997738.1:0-17922 GCF_015586225.1 Lucilia sericata
CAAGCAGCATGTACGCTGAACTCCCTGCAGTAGTTTGATATTACACTTTTTGTCCAAAGCACTCCACCAAATTATTGAAGCATAAGCTAGAATTGGTCTAATTACACTTTTATAAAGCCAATTTGTCATAGTAGGACTAAGACCCCATTTCATGCCTATGGTTCTCCTACATATCGCCCAGCACCGATGTGCCTTGTTGATCCTATCCTCTATGTGGTGTCTCCATTTTAATTTCCGGTCAAGTATTACACCTAAGTACTTAACTTTGTCTGTCACCGGTATCTTCTTGCCCAAGAAGCAAGGTTCAGTATATGTAGAAATTTTTGTCTTTCTTGTGAAAAGACAGATTTCCGTCTTCGCCGGGTTAACATTGAGGCCTCTCGGTTGAGCCCAGCTCAAGGCCGTATTCAGAGCCTC
Organism: Lucilia sericata; assembly: GCF_015586225.1. NCBI lineage: Eukaryota > Metazoa > Arthropoda > Insecta > Diptera > Calliphoridae > Lucilia > Lucilia sericata. Next base: position 418 of record NW_023997738.1, read on the forward strand.
CTCAGCTCTTCTACACAAGTAATTTGGATCCTTTCCCTTTAAAAGTATTACGACATCGTCTGCATAGCAGACAGGTCTAAGTCCTTTCTCGGTTAGGGTCCTTAGGAGGCTATTAATCGTGGTGACCCAGAGTAAAGGTGACAAAATGCCACCCTGTGGTATACCGCGAAATACCTTTTTCCTGATAGTTATATCGTACATCTCGCAGCTTATCCATCTGTTCCTTAGCATGTAGTTGATCCAGTTACGGAGCACCCGGTCAACATAAAACTGGTCTAGGGATTGGATAAGGGTATCAGTGTGCACGTTATTGAAAGCGCCTTCGATGTCAATGCATACTGCCAGTGTATACAGTTTGCTATCGAAAGATTCACTTATGTAGTGGACAACTTCATTTAAAGCGGTTTCCACCGATCGTCCCTTTACATAAGCATGCTGCTTATATTTAAGGTCATTGTATGGTATGCTGCTTTTAACCATGCTATCGACTATCCGTTCCAAGGTTTTAAGTAGGAAGGACGTAAGACTTATCGGTCGATAGGACTTAGGTGTCGCATAGCTAGGTTTCCCTGGTTTGGGTATAAATATTACCTTTGCATCCTGCCATTTAACTGGGGTATATGCCAATTTTAAGCATGCAGTGAATATCTGTGACAGATGTACGGAAACCAGTCCCGCCTCCATCTGCAAAAGTGCCGGGAAAATTCCATCCGGCCCTGCAGCTTTATAGGGAGCAAAGCTCTTGATTGCCCCTTTAACCATGTCAGTTGTACTAACTATTTCCGTGTTACCCTCCCCTTCCTCCAATATCGGTTCATCTATGTTATTCGATATACCGGGTGGGAAATGAGAATCCATTAGGAGTTTCATTGTCTCCTCCATATCCTCAAGCCTCCTGCCCGTGTCATCGATCATAGATTCCGGTTGGACATGAGTTTTGGATAGGAATTTTTTTATCTTCGATACGTCATTTACGCTATCTACCTGTTCACAGAAAAGTTTCCAGGAGTCTCGTTTGGCTTTTCGAACGATTTTCTTATATTCACCAAGTTTATTACGATACTCATCCCAGTATACTGCGGTCTTTTTACGCCGTGCCCGGTTAAATAGTTTGCGAAGAGTCTTCCCAAGGTTCCGGATCTCCCCAGTTACCCAGGGTTTTTCCTGGGCAGATCTCCGCTCTCGCAGAGGGCAGCTGTCCTCGAACGATTCAACCAGGGCACTTGTGAACGTTTCCACTTTGGCATCTATATCCTCTTTATTTCGACATTGAAAAGTATCCTGACCTAAACGGTTCTTTAGTAAGGCCCCGAACATTGTCCAATTAGTTTTAGACTTATTCCGAAACTTTATCGGCTTTGGTGGTGGCCTTAGTATTTTGAATCTTATGTACCGATGATCAGAAAAGGAGTGCTCGTCCGAAACTCTCCAATCCTGAATTTCGTTTATAAGCTCTTCTGAACATATAGTTATATCTAATACTTCTTCTCTGATTCTATTGACGAAGGTAGCTTTATTACCTAAGTTCAATGTTATCAAGTCTTTAGTATTAAAGAAATCCATGAGGGCTTGTCCCCTGCGATTGGTGTTTGTACTACCCCAAGCTACATGATGCGAGTTGGCATCACAACCTATTACAATTTTCTTATTTTTCCTTTGTGCCTCTTCAACCAGTTTCATCAGATCCGACGTTGGTGGTAGGGTCGGAGAATCGAAAGGCAGGTAAATAGATGCAAGGAATATGTTGCCTCGACCTTGCTTCAGCACCGTTGCATCCGATGTTGATAATCCTGTTGAGAGGAGAAAACATAAGTTCTTGTGACATAAGATACATGTTCTCGGGCGAGATCCTGTATCAGCGTAGAAAAGTTGGAAATTTACGTGATTTAATCCAGAAACCTTGTTGCGAATCGTCCAAGGTTCCTGGATTAAAGCTATATGTATTTTACCTGTGTTGATTTTAGCCATCAGAGCGTTGGTAGCTGTCTCGATCCGATGGAGGTTTATTTGGATAACCTCAATCATGGTCATCCATTAAACTGTCTTCCAGCGAGTTGGTGGTCACCTCCTCGCTCTTTGGATTTGACTCCTCCGGATAGCCTGAAGTGGCTATTAATGCAGTGAGTACTGTTGATGGCACTGCGGTGTCCTTATCAGGCATAGGAATAGCAGTATTTTTAATAGACACATTCCCAATTCTGGAGAGCATTGCTGTTCTGTCTTCTGGCGGGTGAGTGATTTCCTCCTCGCTTTTAGGATTTGACTCCTCAACATTGCTAGTACTTGCTAATGATGCTTTGGGTACTGTCTTAGGTGTTTTAGTGTCCTTGTCGGGGCCGGTTTTGACAGCCCTTTCAATCGGCGCCTTCCCAATTTTGGAAAGGGCAACTACACTTTCTTCTGGCGAGTTAATGGTAAATTCCTCGATTTTAGGATTTGACTCCTCAACGTTATCAGTAGTGGATACTGTGGTCTTAGGTTTTTTAGTGTCCTTTTCGAGGCTTGTTGTAACAGCCCTTCCAATCGGCACCTTCCCAATTTTGAATATGACAGATTTAGAGGCGAAGTAAGCCCTACCTTTATTCTTGGCAAGACTAGCCATGGATTTCTGGTCGATACCTATTACAAATAAAGTTCCCTCAGGTTCTTCTTTCCTGTAAAAGACATCCCATTTTTCCACGGCCAGCTCAGCATTTTGACCTCCAAGAATTTCCAGTATACGTTCATTAGCCAGTTTACTGCCCCATCCTTTTATGTAGACAGTGGACTTTAGGAGCACCGGAAGCTCGCTCTTCTTTGCCAGTCCCAGCCTAGCGCCGTCCCAGGGAGGAGGGATACTTTCCACCAAGTTCTTTAGGGTGCTAACACATTGGTGAGATGCCAACCTCATCAACATCACGCCCATGCTGAACTCGCAGCTCTCGCTCTCTATTGGTTGTTTGCCCTTTGAAGCTATTGCATGGTCCACTATCTTATTGTTGACCAGGTCTTCTATTTTACTCTGTTGGTCTATTGGAATTTTGCCTGTCGGATTACCGGCATCGTAAACTGCATAGCAGAGATCGTCCCGGTGCCTACTTCTGGCAACTTTGGCGTAAGATGGCGGCTCTTTACCTTTTCCTCCGTCTAGCTTCTCCTTCCTCGTTTTTCGGGGCTTCTTTTGAGATTCCCTTACCTTCGAGGTTGATTTCGCCGACGTGTTCGTCTTCGGAATATCTGGCTTGGCGTTGTCACCCTTACTCGCAGGATTCTCACTTGAGATTCCTTTGAGTGAAGTATGGCTTGGCTTCGACTGTGTATTAGAAGACGGGGAGCTCTTTTTCTTCTTAGGCTTATTCTCAGTTGTCAACTCCTCGGGAGACCTGATCCTTTTTGCCTCAGATCTTGTGAGAGAGTCCGATTTTTCCTTTGGAGTGTCGTGGGATTGACTAACTATGATTTCCTGAAGCATCTTTTTCAACTTCCTCCTCTGTGCTCCAGAAAGTCTTTTCTTAGTAATAGGTAGTTTAGCTATGCTATCACTCACCTCTTTCACCATTTGCTCTACTTCATCCTTTTTGGGATTTGCTATAATGGTATTATTATTATTATCATCTGAGGATTCAGAGTCGGAACCCTCACCTATATTTAAAGGCTGAGGTAGCTTAGAGCTCTCTCCGAGTACATCCTTCTCTTTCACCCCTATATTTTTGCCAGCGGCATGCTGTACACTTGACGCATTGTCCGCCACGGAGGCCAAGGTACCCACCTCCGTAGTAGTATTCTGCTCACGATTGCAGGATGACGACGACACGTGACTCGCGAGTAGATCAACACTTGCCGCCGGTACTGGGTTATTTAGGCCCTGCACCGTAACTTTTATCTTTTTATTTTTATTTTCCATATTTGTTTTTTTTTTTTTTTTTTTCCAGTTTTTTGGTCCGCGGGGAATATAATATTCCCAGGTGGTGGACAATCTGCCCTCCCTCAGCTTAAGTGAAATTAAAGCTGGGAGAGGACAGATGGTCCATCACCACCCCCTATCCGCCACCCGGGGACGCGCTCGGTAGGAAAAATCTGGAAAACTCCCCCGAGAATGTCAAACAATTGAAAAAATAATTTTTTGGTTTCTGAAAATAAAAAAGATTTCGATAAAGAAAATATATTAAAACAATTGTAAAAAAAATTAATGTGTGTTTGTGTTATAAAAGTTGTGTCCGAATCGTTTTTTTGTGCGAATTTTGGACCGGAAATATTAAATATTTGTTGTTGTAGCTTTGTGTTGAATTCACACAGAACGTGTAAGTGTGAAGAGAGAAAGCTCTTTTATTCGTGGTAAAGTTTGAGTTGGCTATCAATGTCATCTATCATAGATGACATAGAAATTTTATAACACAAACACACATTTTTTATTTTTTTACAATTATTTTATTATAATTTCTTCATCAAAAACTTTTTAATTTTCACAAACCAAAAAAAAAATATTTTTTAATTATTTGACATTTCATATTTTGTTTTTCTAATTTCAAATTGAAGGTGCAGAGTAGCATTTTTTAGTAGGAAACAAATTTATGCAAATCGAAAAAATTAAAGAAATTTACATTTTAGCAAATATAAATGCATGAAAAATATTAACATGCTTTTATAAATGCAATCTGCAATTCAAAATGTAATAATGTAAGAAAATTAATGCTATAAAAATATTGTACTATTATTTCGACCGATTTTATGCAACTATGTGGGCATTTTATGTGTGGTAAAAAGCTTTTATACACTAACACTTCTAAAGAAAATCTTACTAATACATATTTAGAGTTAGGTTTTTTTGACAGCTGAGTTAGGTTTTTTCCGGGAGAGTTGGCCTTCTACGGTAATATTCTAAGTCATCTATGTTCTATGCTGTGTGAATTCAACACTCTGAGAGATAAAAGAACAACACAAATCTTTAAACTGATTTGATGAGCTTATTGCAATGAAAAGTATCCGGTTTATTTCAAAGGGAAATAAACAAACTTTTTAAAAAGTAAAACATAACAATATGTTATATTTATACATCTGAACTAAATAAAAATGTATTACAGGATTTATTTGTCTTAAAGTTCGTTTTTATTGTCAAAAATCTGTTATAAAAAAATATATAAATATAGACGAATATTAGGATAAAATAAGATTTATGAATACAAGCGTAATGAGTATTTTTAATTAATTAATGCATTTTGTTGGTTTGTTGCCAAGCTATTTCTAAACAATGGTTTAGGGCGCAACTACGAGAATACATATGTAGGTACACTGTACATACATAAAGCTTTTTAATCTACTCATCCTAAGGAAATAAGAGAAGTTGTGTTTTTCCCATATAAGAATTAATGATTCAAATTTTGAATAATTCAAATCTAATACAAAATGGCTTTAGTCAGTGTTTCTTAATTACTTTTGTAAAGGATTAAAGAAAAATTTCAACATTAAGAAAAATATTAATGCATATCGTTAGCTTAGTACGCAAACGTAACGAGTCCATTTTTTATAGAAATTGAAATTTTAATGCAGAATGGTAGTATAACTTGAAATACACATGTTGCAATCAAAAAATTACCTTATTTTTACTTTAAACATATATGTACTTTTGCTGTGCTATGCAAACGTGCTAAGTTCTCAAAACAATAATAAAAATAATATGATAACAAATTCTTATAGATGGGATCCTACCCGGTATTTACCCAGTAGTTGGAGTATTTTTGGGGTATTTTATATTTTTGGGGTATTTATATATCATTTTAAATGGAAAATTTGGTGTCCTAAAGACCCAAACCTTGGACTAATCTAACGTTTATATGTTTGGGAATGTGTGTTATTAAAATGAACAAAATCTATCTAAAATTGCTGAAATATGGCGAACAAATAAAGAACATTTTGTTAATGGTTTATCTCCGATACCCACTTATCTTATACTTAAATGAGAAAGCCTTTCAATAAGAGTTTTTTCGGGCAAAAAATTTATTTGCAAAAATGTTTTTTTCGGGGAAAAAATACTTTGTCTTCAAATATTTTAAAACGATTCTTATATATAAAAAACTAAACTTGAATGAAAATAATTGTTAATATTTATAAAAAATATGAAAATCCCCAAAAATAGCACAAAAATTATAAAAAATCCCCAATTTTTACAAAAATCCCCAGATCCCTCCCCACGAAAATCTGCCCCCAAATAAAACTTGAAATCCCCAATTTAGGGACAAATCCCCACATCTGGCGACACTGCCAGCACGCTACTTCTTATTAAAACCCATTTAACTATTTAATTTTTAGATAACTAGACATAAGTTATGTTTACTTAATGAGGGTACTAGAATTTATGCATATGTGGAACTAATTTTGATTAGGTCCAGAAAAATTTAAATTAAGTGATTTTCGGATGTGGAACTTGTATTGGTGCAATGACTTATTATGGGTCGATCTTGCCGAAAAAATTTAGGTGAATGTTTTGTATATTACTGTCGATCTTTACTCCGACGTCGATATTTTTAATGAACTAAATTCGTTCAAGTGTTTTTTCAAACGATGTTGATTATCTTATTTCGGAGCTATGATTACAATTTATTAACATACAATTTTTAATGAATTACATATTACTATCTTTATGTTTTTCAGTTAAATAATAAAGAATTTTAGTTTAATTATACATATTTTATTTATATTTTATTAAATTATTCGAAAAAAAAAAAACATTTTTATTCGCCATTCGTTTGTATAATCGAATAATTTTTAAAATTTAATTAAAAATTAATAAAACAAATATTGTAAATTTTTATTCGATTAATTTAAAATACTACGTATAATTGACAACTCTAATACTTATGTATGAACATTTCATAAAGCCCCCTTCATACAAGCACACAAGTAATATGATATGTCAAAATTTTGTGTAGAAGAGTACAGATGGGATAGTCTAAACACAATATGTAATGAAACCATCACACATTGAAAAAAAAAATACGGATGAAAAATTTGACAGTCGTATGGCACTCTTCATGTTTTGGAAAGAAAAACAAAAAACAATCAAGTCGCATTAGATCAGGGCCCAAATTACGGCATACGATATCGATCGAAATCTCATTAGAATCTAAATGGAGATTTCGATCGATATCGTATGCCATAATTTGGGCCCAGGGATGTATTTTTATGTGAACTCATACAAAAAAAGTGTATCAGCTGTTTCCATCTTACTTTGTTATTGTTTTATACCAATCCACGGTGATCAATTCCGGCCAAAAATAATTTCTTTCAATTATTTAAATCTGATAAATTAGATTAGTAGATTATAGTTTTAAGGTTTTTAAATTAGATTTCAGACACTTTTACATAAATGAAGGCTATGATTTTTCCTTAAAGTTTTTGTTTATAAATTTGCACGCGTTTTTAAAATAGTCTTAGTAAGAAATCATTCCATGTGGTTTTTCCGACTTTGTGCGGTTTAATTTTTTGGAGAAATTAAGTGATTGGGGCATACTTTAAAAACTAAAAAAGCTATACAAATCCAAAGTTTGAAGGATCATACAAAAGAAGAAGGGGCTAGAAGAGGTTGAGTGAACATTGTATCTCCTACTGTTATACAGTGCCGGCAAAAAAAATAGAAACAAGAAATTTTTTCAGTGCCAAACTATATGGTAAAATTTGATGATCAATATCTCAAATGAAAGCTATTTTTTTATACTACTACAGTTATTATAAGTTTTTGGATTCAGGAAAAAAGTTTTTGGATATAACTGAAATAGGCATTGGAAAAATAATAGAAACAAGTTATTATAATGCCTTAGGGACATAACGTAATAAATCAAAAATATATTTTTTTAATTTATTTTGGGAAGTTTCAATAAATAAATCGGTAAAAGTTTTAAAATTACCTATAAAACTATTTTTTGAAAAGATTTAGAGTCGAAAAAGTTTTGGACCCATTGATAGATATTGAAAACTTACCGATTTTCAAAGCAAATTTTGGCCAATTTTGAACTACTTAACAATTCAAGCAACTTATAACGGGTAAAAATGGAATTAAACATCAAGGTCTTTTGATGAAATGTTAAAAAGATGCTAAACTAAGTTAAATTAAACACAAAAAGTCCATGAGGATTTAGAATTTGGGATTAATACCATCATAGAAACGATATGTTCTATTATATAAAAATTAAAATTAAATATAAAAACTAAATATTTGTTATAGTTTTCGTTTAATATTTTTTAGAAGACTAATAAGCCTATTTTATAAAAAAATAATGAAAAGAATATGTTTGTAAGATTTTATACCATATAAAAAATGGTTTCTATATTGATAATAATTCTTAATGTCAAGTCCGGTACGATATTTTGATTTGTTAAGAATTTTCGATACTTATTTGACTTGTTTCGCTTAAATTTAACTTATTTTACCATATTCTAAACTTTCAATCAAAATATCTTTGTAATTAAGTCCATTTTTACTCGTTTTAAAGTGTTTGAAATATTAAGTGGTGTAAAATTGGTCAAAATTTACTCTGAAAATCGGTAAGTTTATATATCAATGAGTCCATATTTGTTTTACAGATAACTAGCTGTACCCAGTCTGCTTTGCAATATAAATAAAAAAACACTTACACATGGGAGGTGACATGCAAATTATTGCAAGTTCGCCAATTTTTCCGAACGCTAATAAGGATTTTAATGTAAGCTATGAAAAATGAGAATAATATTGTATTGTATTTAATTAATCAATCCCCCCATTGAAAGTCCGCCCATTTTTCTCTAAATGTTCACATGAATGTCAAAGTTCTTCATGTAAAATTTGAAGATTCTAGCTTCTATAGTATCACAGATATACAATTTTTTCTATTTAATTCATAAGTGGGTTTCAAGCCACCCCCTGATGAAAGTCCGCCTTTTCCCCAAAATGTTCAGATGAATATGAAAGTCCTTAGTGCAAAATTTTAAGAATCTAGTTCTATTAGTTTCCAAGATAAAAGATTTTTTGTGCCGCTCCCCCCATTGGTAGTCCGCCGATTTATTACCCAAAATGTTTACAGGTATGTTAAAGTTCTTCGTGCAAAATTTGAAGATGTTAACTCTAATAGTTTCCAAGATAAACGAATTTTTATATTTAATTAATATGGGAGGTGCCACGCCCCTGCTGCTAGTGCGCCGACTTTTTATCCTAAATAATCATATTGAAACTTAAGTGGCTCCGACAAAATTTGAGGACTCTAACTATTATATTTTCTGAGATATACTGATTTAATATTTTCTTAATATGGAAGGTGCCACGCCGACTATAGCCATTCCGCCGATTTTGTCAAAAAATATTCTTATGGATGTCAAAGTTGTCCGTGCAAAATTTGAGGACTCTAATTGCACCAGTTTCCAAATATAGGACTTTTAATAGTTATTTAGTAAGTAGGCGTGGCACCTCGCCCACTTGAAATTTCAAAATAAAAAGTAGCCTATTTTTCTTTCCAGGCATACAGAAACACACTATGAAAATTTCAACAAAATCGGTTTAGCCGTTTAGGCGGCTATAGACTTCAAACAAACATACATACACATAAACAAACAAACACACATTATTTTTTATATATATAGATTTTAAAACATTTACCAATATATTTTATTATTTGTTCATGTTATTTAAGAAATATTGAAATGAAGACGCTCGACCATCGTCAGGTTCCATACACCCCATAAATTGCTTATAAAATAGAGAATGATAGATCGATGCATAAAGCCTATTTATTTTTTCAAAAATACATTTCTTATTGAAACTTCCCAAAATAAATGAAGAAAATATATTTTGGAAATGTTACGTTATGTCCCTAAGGCGTTATAATATCTTGTTTCTATTATTTTTTCCAATGACTATTTCAGTTAAATTCTAATAAAAATTTCCCCAGTCCAAAAAAACTATAATACCTGAATAACAGAAGAAAGTAAACCTTAATAACTTTTAAGATATTGATTATCAAATTCAACCATATAGTTTTGTAGAAAATAGATTTTCCACTGAAAAAATTTCTTGTTTCTATTTTTTGCCGGTACTGTATATCTGGAGTAAGTATTATAAATTTCATCAGCAACTTCCTGCAACTTTAGTAATTAGAGCATTTTTAATGACTTCGTCTATTACAAATGCTGAACTTTTCCATATATTTCAACTTCATAAAAATAGAGAACGAGACGACATGTCGCGACATATTATCAATAATACAACATCATATATAGGAGGGAACGAGCAATCATGGACTGAACTAAATAAAATTTGACAGAAGGATTTTACTGCCTATAAAACTTGTTTATGTTAATATTAATGTTAATGCTGATATTTATCACTCAGTTAAATCCTTTTTCTTAAGGGGCCTTATATAGGGAATAGGATAAATTATGGACTAATTCTCATAAACTTTAATATACTTATTTAAGTTCATATGAAACATGTTTTTATTTTTAAGCCAGTGTTAAAGTGTTAAAACAATTTTTTGAATGGAATGGGAGGTAGGGCCAATTATGGACCAATTCTCATAAAACTGTATAGTGAAATTTAGGTTCCTATAAAACTTGTTTCACGCAGAGAAAGAATATATTTGTGGTAACCATAATGTAAGAGCAATATATTATGGTTAGAATTATGGTTAAAGTTAAAACATATTATGATCATTATTAGTATCAAAAATATGATGATTATATGATATTATGATCATTATTAGTATAATATTATGATTAAACATATTCCTAATATTTCATCATAATATAGTTTTATTGATCATAATGTGATGTTGTGGCATCGTATTGTAGTTTAAAGTAACTATATTATGGTTTCACATAATCATAAAATGGTTTCAAGTTATCATATTATTGTTTCAAGTAACCATATTGTAGTTTCAAGTAATCACATGGCTTCAAGTAACCATATTATGGTTACATATTAAACAATATATGGGTAATCCAATATGTTCGGCGTAAATTGTAATTATTTTTTTAGTTTTCTTTTAAACAACACAAAACTTCCAAGCACTGGAATTCCCATAAATAAAAGTTAATATGTCCACACTTTCATGGCAATATTAAGGAATTTTAATTTTTTTTAATTATTAGTTTTTATGTACCATAAATATACATATGTATACATAAAATATATTTTATATTTCTTTTAAATTATGTAATGTTGTCTACGATATTTTTAGATATTATTTATTTCACAATCACGATCCTATAGAAGTCATAGATTTTTGGACGGAATTTACCACCGTGCTATCGTGTAAACACAAAAAAATATAAATCATACGACTTTTATTAAGTTTTTTGTTATACGGATGGAATTTTATTTTACATTTTCATTAGACTTTACGTATGTAATGTGTGTAGCTATAAAAATTAATATTCTCATTTTATAAAACGAAACTTAATGAAATGAAAAATTTGAATCTAAAAAACTTTGAAAACGTATACACTAGAGTGGGGTCAAAAACACGTTTTTCTCTAGGATCAACTTTAATAATGAAATTATATAGTATTATAACGTAAAATGGAAGACTCAAATATTATTCTATTACTTTGAGAGTTAGAACCCGTTCATCGCCGTCAAACTTTGTAAATGCGTTTATATGGGAAAATTTCTTTTTTTCGATTTTTTTTAAAGTTAAGTCTTTAAGTCTTTTAGCAAAATCGTAATGTATACAGAATTGTCCATAAAGATAGAAAAACTTAAAACTGGTTAAAAAATGTAATTAATAAAATACCCTTGAGAATTCAAATTGAATGATTAACAAATTTTTAATTTCAATTTGTAATAGATTGAATTCAAACAAAATTTTTATCATTCAGAGGGAATTTAAAAATCAATAGGAATTGTTGAAATTTATTTTAATTCAATTTGTAACAGATTGAATGCAAACAAAATTAAAGCATTCAGGAATTTTACATTCTATAGGAATTGATTCATTAGAGAATTAATTCAACTACATCGAATGCTTTAAGAATTAATTCTAGGAATTAAATCTTAGGGAATGAGTTTGAAGAATGGTTAATTCTTTAAAATATAACTCAATTTCAAATAAAGAATTAGGGAATGAATTCTTTTAGAACTTTGTAACAAACTTGGTAGGAAATCTAGTTTTTCTAACACTGTTTTTATTTAGCGCAACATTTTTTAAAAACTAAACTTTAAAAAGAAATATATCCTTTAAAAAGATTTATATGTATTGTAATAAAATAAGCACTCACCTTATTTAACACTTCCTATTTTTCTTGTTTCATTTCCGCAAATAACTTTAATTACTCTTTTTTAATTTGCTTTTATATTAATTTTCACAAAATTTTTCTTTATATTTTTCCTTATTTACAGATTTTTCATTTGCTTTTTATATTTATTTTCTATTTTTTCTTAGCCTTTTAATATGCTCTATTATTTATTTTAAAAACTTTTTATTTCCTCATTATTTTAGTTTTTTTTTTCTTTAAAAGATCAACAATTTATTTCCTTCACTTCATTTGAAAGCTTATTGCTTATTTTATTATATTTATTTCCTCATTTTCTTTACTAAACTTATTAAAGCTCTTTTCCTCTTCTTTGCTTCACACAAACCTTTATTCACTTCCCTCTATAAAAACTGTTGCACTTAACACATTCTCCGCACTTCCATATTCACATACATATGTACATATTTATGTATTTATCAACAACGAATTGCCAAACGCCGACCGGCACAATATTTTATATTTAAAAAAAAAACTAATTTTCCCACACTATTTTCACTAATTTACACGTTATTTTTTAATAATATTTTTACACAGAAATATTAACAAACATTTATATTTTATGTTTATGCAAAAATATTAACAATTTATTAACTTTTAACCGGATTTTTAATTAATTAAACGACCACTAATCACCAAACAACCGAACACTTTCGAGATTTCTAAAAAACTAAAAGAGAAAAATGCAAGTAACGATTCTGTTGTTGTTGTTGCTGCTGCTGTCATTATTTGATTTGTACTAAATTGTTTGTTGTAATTTTATGATGTTGGGTGGTGGGGGACAATATTTTAGAGTGCGTAAATAGATTACGAGCACAATTTTAAGTAATAAGTGCTTTTAGTGATGGTCAAACTAGGGTTCTATAAATCGACTTTAAAATAATCGAAGAATCGACTTTTTGTCGGAAAATGTCGAAGTTGACTTTATTGTCCTATCGAAGTCAAAAGTCGACTCTCTTGTAAGAAAAAAATCGAAGAATCTATTTTGCAAATAAAACTCGAAAAAAGTTGAAAAAATTCGAAAAAAAATTGAAAAGTGGAAAATTTAATTTTTTTTGCAACAGTTTAAATTAATTTAAATAATTTTTAATTAATTAAAAATATATTTAAAAGCATTCCAAAATTTTCATATTTTTGCTTCAAGTATGAAGAAGATATTTTTCGATCAAGTCGACTTTTCATAAAAACTCGAAAAATCGACTTTTCATAAATCTTTTTGTTTCAACTATAGAACCCTTTTCATTCCTTTCTAAATGTTGATTTTTGGAATATCGAATAACCCGGTAGTTTTACTTTGCAAGACCGGTTTCGAATAATTTTATTTGCTTTAAATTAAAATTTTGAAGTAAATAATAATACAAGCCGTTTGTAAATTATTGGAATAACCACATAAAACTACATACTTGATAACATTTTGTTTTCAATAAAATTTTATCAATCTTAAGACTTAATTCCATTTACAATAATAATAGAAGATATTTTATATTTGCAGCTGACATTTTATGGACTGTAAATCAGACGACTAGATCTTAAGTTATAATCTTTTAAAAGGGCTTTGTTCTTACAAAGAACACACTGTAGTAAATCTGGTATGAACAAAGATTTCCCTGCACATTCCTGGACAAGGAAGGAAAATTCAAGGTATCACTTGTATAAGATACCTTTCATCCATCATAATAAAACCCAGGACACTTCTCAATCATCCGAAACACTCATAGGGAACAACATCCGACACACTCACTCTAGATATACAGGCGGGTAAGATCCGTATACCCCTACATCCAACGCTTAGTCCCACAGTCACTCCTCTGTGGGTATCTGCTGGCTTCGACAATTCCTCTTCCCGTGGGTTTAAACCACAGCCACTGGCCACCCGTAGTACCTGATTATGTGGTTCCATATTTCGACCGCATGTCTAATCATTCCAAGGATAGGCCGAGGATACATTTGATTATCACCAGTTTATACTCCTGGCAGACTAGAGGTATTGGTAGCAAATCTTTTCCGCTGGATTGCAATCACACCAAGATGGGGTCTTTCATCAAGGTAACATGCCCCCAGGGAAACGTGAGAAGGATATATATAAGTTTGTTATTCCGTTTGTATTTCCACAATATAATTTTCCGACCCTTATAGATAGCGGAGTCGATTAAGTCATGTGCGTCTGTTGAAATCAATTTTCTGAAGACCTGGGGTCTTCAAATAAAACACCAACATCCTTTCATCAGTACATTGTTTGGCATATGTAAAGGTGTCCCTAAGCATTATTTACCAGGCATGGGGGTAATAATTACACAGAGTAAATTCTTACAAGGTCAATTACAATTACTTGTAATGTGTAATTGAACAATAACCAATTACAATTACTTGTAATTTTTGTGTAGAAGAGAACGGATGGTATCGTCTAAACGCAATATGTACGAAATCATCACACATTGAGAGAATTTTTTGAAATGATAAAAAAAAACAAGCAAGTCGCATTAGATCAGGGATATATTTTTATGTAAACACATACGATAAAAGTGAAACAGCTGTTCCATCTTACTATGTTATTGTTTTATACCAATCCTGTAAACACAAAAAATAAAATCATACGACTTTTATTCTCTTTTTTGTCATACGGATGGAATTTCATTTTACTTTTTCATTAGACTTGTCGTACAGAGAGGTAACACGTTTCTGCACTCTCCTTTCATGTTTTCTATAACGAAAGTGTATCTGAAAATTCGTAAGAAAAATCATACAATTTTAGAAATAACACAAACAAAAATACAGAAGATAATATTTGGTCGAAATTTTAATAATTTCAATGCCACAATTTTTCGGACACCTCTAGTGCACATCTACGAACGATTACCTTTGAAATGATATATTTTTGCCAAGATCGGATGTATACTGTAAGCAGTGTTGCTACACAAAATTTTTTGTCTGGCCATAATTCGATCTTTTTGATGGTCGGTATAAAAAAATTATATTTACATAGTTGTTTTATTACTAGTGATCAAAGATTTTTTTTATTTTTTAAATTTAAAAAGAAAATAAAAGCAAACAGCATTTAGTACAATTGTTTGCAAAAAATAACCAAAACGAAAAAATAATTCACATGTACACATGCAACATAAAAATGACAAATTTTAGTTAATAATAACCAAAGTGACAACACCTACTGTAAGAGTAAAATATTTCTTGGTGTTACACACGGAATGGCAAACAAAAAGGGTATAAAATATCTACATAAAAATAAGTAAAATAACTGTGAGTTAATTTTTATATGTTTTTTATACATATGTAAGTTTGAAAATAAAATGTCTATAACTTTGTACAAGGTAATAAGGTATTTTATACCTTGTTGGACTGGGAATTTTCTTTAGAAGATAAGATAAAAAAGTCCTATTATTTACCCAATTTTACACTTTTCAATCGATTTCAGGCACGTTTTCTCGTTATCCGATTTGGCTAAAATTTACACCAATTAGTTAAGAACACTAATGAATAAAATGAGACCCATCCAACCGAATTTCATTGATGTATGTATGTATCTTTTATTGCTTCCATAGAAAATAAAATTCATACAGTTTATATTTTATTAATTTATTTATTTAGTTACTTTATATGTATATTTATATTTTAAGTATTATATTTAATATTAATATTAGCTGTGTATATTAAATATATGGATAATAAATTTCTTTCATAAAGTTTTTTATTAATTTGTAGATTTTGTCATTTTTGTTTTATTGATTTTCTTACATTATATTGTTGTTTATTATTTTATAATTTTACCGTGATTTTAAGTTTATTAGTGTTTTTAATAGGATGTATACTAAAGGTACCTAGAAAATATCGATTTTCCTAGGATGTATAATTTTTTGAAAAGTGTAATACTAAAGGTACGTTCATGCCTATGGAATATCTGTTTTTCTGTTTTTACGAATATATCGATTATTATAATTTCTATAGAGAATTGAATTTCCTACATTTTGGTTGAGGAATATTTCCGTATAACATTAGTTGTTTTCGAGCACTATAACATTATTTTTTCATTGCAATGACATTTTCAAATCTTAATATGTTTAACTCCAATACAGATAATGTCGCATTTTTTCTTTCTAATATTAGCTAAATGTACATAATTAATATCTGCTATATCCCTTATCAAAGCATCACCCTCTGGCCCATAGTGCAGAAATATATTTAAACTGAAATCAGACTGCGGCTTCAACTAGCTCTAATATAGACTACCGACTTTAATTTGTTTTCAATATTAATAAAAGCCACTCTTTTGAAAATACAAAAATTGTTACAAAATATTTTTTCAAACATAATATATCTTTGAAGTAATCACTTGAGAAAGTCTTGATTATTGGTTTCCACATTATTTGCAATTAAAATAATCAAAAACATCAACACAAAATAGGGATTACGTCTTTTTCCTCAAAATAATTGATAGGTTTGAACGAACCTTAAGTAAACAGATTATATTTGTTATATTATCTTTCCAAATAAACAAAGTTCTAGGGATTTTTTCAACACTCAAATTTAGCAAAAACGACTAATTAGAGTATTTTGCTTGTATTTTTGTTTACATCACGTGTACATGCAAAAAAAGAGGAAACAATGCAAAATGAATATTCTTTAAAGATATTTGTTGTTGAAAATTGTCAATAACTTTGATATTTGTCTTTGATAATACTGTTTACACCTTATTGGAAAGATAATTTTCTTTAGAAGATAATATTTGTATCAAATTATAAAAATATTTATATAATTGTATTATTTTTAAAGAAAGAAAGCCAAAACCTCCAAAAAAGCTACATCTTTAGAATTTTTATTACACATTTAAGAGTTTAGAGTAAGAACATTAAAAAAAACTTTCAGATGTTAAAAATTTTTGTAACAAAATATTTATTTATTAGGAGGATCTTTTGATTATAATTATAGTAAATTTTATAAACTTTATCTGTTTTTGAATTAATTTTAAATTCTTATTGACAATATAGACCCATCGAAAAAAGCTCTATATTTTTTGGCAATTGTAAATTTCATTTAATGTAAGACTATATGTATGTATATCGTAATTTTGAAGGAAACACGAATTAGTTTGGAACATATGCTGTTTTGTAACAAAAATATGCATATGTATAGTCGTGCGTGGCCGAACATATGATACTCTATAGTTATAAGAATAATTTAATAAATTATTTATTCATCAGTACTTAAAAACTATAAAACTTGTTTCGTTGTGTTTTTTCC
>NW_023997739.1:0-18173 GCF_015586225.1 Lucilia sericata
TAACCAGCTCAAACATGACGCACATTTTCAAACACAGACTGAGGCTAAGAGCCCGGCTGTGCACAATGACTGGTACTCAACTCTACGGACTTTGCAAATAAATTACTTTTAGAAGATATAGTAACTGAATTCTTAAAAAAATTTACTCTATTTGACTACCTTCTTGTTTACTTAGAGGCAGTAAAGTGTTTACCACCTTCAAAATTACCTAGAGATACAAAAGTAGCATAAAGTAACCAATTAGTTATTGTGGCATCTGGACCATTTGTAAAACTGTGGGGCCGCTTGAAAACCAATACATTTACACACGCACAGACACCAACACTGAAGTACAACAAAAAAGACAACCATTAAATGTAAAACAAGTGACAATTTAAAGCCCCCGATTCATTGTGTTAAAAAAAGTGTTAAAACATGATAAATTTATTTTAAACAAGCCAAAAGCACAAAAAGAACAAACATTAACTATTCATACCCCATGTTTTTTAAACAAAATCCGCCGAAAAACCAACAGAAAATAAAAATCTGTTAATACATCATCATCATCATCATCATAAATTAAATTAAAGCGAGAAATGTTCAAAACCCCTTTTTCCCCTTGTAATAAAATTAACCAAAAATAGCACAAATTTGTTAAATATTTTATAAATTTATTATTGTGTTTAAACCTAACCACCATCATAATAAATTGTGGCCAACATTGAAGATGAACTCTGCCTTGAACTTGAGCTTTAAACAAAAATCATGAATACAACTTTTTTTCTTATTTGTTTTGATTTTGTTATTTTTGTTTTTTTTCTCTTTTCTATCAGAATTTCTATTATAAAATTTTATTAATAAAAAAACTAATATTCAATACTTAGAAATATAAATACAAACATATGTTATTTTTTACTTCAACTATCAAACAATTATGACATTTTAATGTTTATTTAGAGATTTTGTTAATTGATTTGCTGCCATTAACTATAAAGGGAATTTTGCTAATTTGTTTTTAAACTATTAAAAAACTATAAAATCTATAGAATTTTGTGTTTAAGTACGTAAAAATATACATACATGCAGACATAGTACATACATATGTATTTAATATTTTAAATACAATAGAGTGTCCCGAGGAACAGATTTTTTAGAATCTGATGTAGGTTATCTCGAGTTATCTCGATACAACAAACGTTGCACGGACCACATAGAATAGTCAAACACTGACTATAGACAGGAAGAAAGACTAGACTAGACTTAGGACTAGACTATAGACTAGACTATAGACTAGACTATAGACTAGGACTATAGACTAGACTATAGACTAGACTATAGACTAGACTATAGACTAGACTATAGACTAGACTATAGATAGACTATGACTGAATAGACTAGACTATAGACTAGACTATAGGACTAGACTATAGACTAGACTATAGACTAGACTATAGGACTAAGACTATAGACTAGCTATAGACTAGACTATAGACTAGAATATAGACAGACTAAGACTAGACTATAGACTAGACTATAGACTAGACTATAGACTAGACTATAGACTAGACTATAGACTAGACTATAGACTAGACTATAGGACTAGACTATAGACTAGGACTATAGACTAGACTATAGGACTAGACTATAGACTAGACTATAGGACTAGACTATAGACTAGGACTAATAGACTAGACTATAGACTAGACTATAGACTAGACTATAGACTAGACTATAGGACTAGACTATAGACTAGACTATAGACTAGACTATAGACTAGACTATAGACTAGACTATAGACTAGACTATAGACTAGACTATAGACTAGACTATAGACTAGACTATAGACTAGACTATAGACTAGACTATAGACTAGACTATAGACTAGACTATAGACTAGACTATAGACTAGACTAAGACTAGACTATAGACCTAGACTATAGACTAGACTATAGACTAGACTATAGACTAGACTATAGACTAGACTATAGGACTAGAACTATAGACTAGACTATAGACTAGACTATAGACTAGACTATAGACTAGACTATAGACTAGGACTATAGACTAGACTATAGACTAGACTATAGACTAGACTATAGACTATACTATAGACTAGACTATAGACTAGACTATAGACTAGACTATAGACTAGACTATAGACTAGACTATAGACTAGACTATACTAGACTATAGACTAGACTATAGACTAGACTATAGACTAGACTATAGACTAGACTATAGACTAGACTAGACTAGACTATAGACTAGACTATAGACTAGACTATAGACTAGACTATAGACTAGACTATAGACTAGACTATAGACTAGACTATAGACTAGACTATAGACTAGACTATAGACTAGACTATAGACTAGACTATAGACTAGATTATAGACTAGACTATAGACTAGACTATAGACTAGACTATAGACTAGACTATAGACTAGACTATAGACTAGATTATAGACTAGACTATAGACTAGACTATAGACTAGACTATAGACTAGACTATAGACTAGACTATAGACTAGACTATAGACTAGACTATAGACTAGACTATAGACTAGACTATAGACTAGACTATAGACTAGACTATAGACTAGACTATAGACTAGACTATAGACTAGACTATAGACTAGACTATAGACTAGACTATAGACTAGACTATAGACTAGACTATAGACTAGACTGTAGACTTGACTATAGACTTGACTATAGACTAGACTATAGACTAGACTATAGACTAGACTATAGACTAGACTAGACTATAGACTAGACTATAGACTAGACTATAGACTAGACTAGACTAGACTAGACTAGACTAGACTAGACTAGACTAGACTAGACTAGACTATAGACTAGACTAGACTATAGACTAGACTAGACTATAGACTAGACTAGACTATAGACTAGACTATAGACTAGACTATAGACTAGACTATAGACTAGACTGTAGACTAGACTATAGACTAGACTATAGACTAGACTATAGACTAGACTATGGACTAGACTATAGACTAGACTAGACTATAGACTAGACTATAGACTAGACTATGGACTAGACTATAGACTAGACTAGACTATAGACTAGACTATAGACTAGGCTATAGACTAGGCTATAAAGTAGACTATAGACTAGACTATAGACTAGACTATAGATTAGACTATAGACTAGACTATAGACTAGACTATAGACTAGACTATAGACTAGACTATAGACTAGACTATAGACTAGACTATAGACTAGATTATAGACTAGACTATAGACTAGACTATAGACTAGACTATAGACTAGACTATAGACTAGACTATAGACTAGACTATAGACTAGACTATAGACTAGACTATAGACTAGACTATAGACTAGACTATAGACTAGACTATAGACTAGACTGTAGACTAGACTATAGACTAGACTATAGACTAGACTATAGACTAGACTATAGACTAGACTATAGACTAGACTATAGACTAGACTATAGACTAGACTATAGACTAGACTATAGACTAGACTATAGACAAGACTATAGACAAGACTATAGACAGACTATAGACAAGACTATAGACAAGACTATAGACAAGACTATAGACAAGACTATAGACAAGACTATAGACAAGACTATAGACAAGACTATAGACAAGACTATAGACAAGACTATAGACAAGACTATAGACAAGACTATAGACTAGACTATGGGCTAGACTATCGACTAGATTAGAGTTAAGATTAGACTATGCACTAGTATAAAGTAGACAAGACTATAGACTAGACTATGGGCTAGACTATAGACTAGACTATGGGCTAGACTATCGACTAGATTAGAGTTAAGATTAGACTATGCACTAGTATAAAGTATAGTCTAAAACGATACTATGGAATATTTAGTAGTCTATGTACTAAAATATTTCCTAGACTATGGAATGGACTATAGACCGTAGGCAAAGCTATATTCTAGACTGTATATAAGGCTATACATTAGACCATATACCGGACTTGAAACTATAATATGGAATGGAGTATAGACTAGAATAAAGACTAGACTGCAAGCTAGACTAAAGTCTAGAATACCGAGTAGACTAAAGTCTAGTCTACAGACTAAGTCCATACATTAGACCATAGATTACACTATAGACTATACCATAGCTTACACTATTCTGTAGACCAGACTATGGCTCGTACTATTTCTTAGATTCTAGACTAGACTTTAGAGTAGAAGATAAACCAGACTATAGAATAAAACTTGGACTAGACTATATACTAGATTATAGACTAGACTATATATAAGAAAAAATAATAAACTACAGGGTGGACTATAGACTT
Source organism: Lucilia sericata (assembly GCF_015586225.1). Lineage (NCBI taxonomy): Eukaryota > Metazoa > Arthropoda > Insecta > Diptera > Calliphoridae > Lucilia > Lucilia sericata. Next base: position 4,302 of record NW_023997739.1, read on the forward strand.
GGCTATAGATTCGTATATAGACTAAATTATATACTAAACTATATACCTTATGGACTAGACATTACCCCTCTATTCATAAAGTTATGTAAGATTTACTTCTTTTTTATGAAGCATTTTTTGTACTATAAATTTTATAAATAAAATTCGTAGAACTTTCAATTAATTTTAGCCATTAATAAATACATAGTTAATATAAAAAAATCAATAATACTCTGCCAACTTTTCTATTGGCTTTCGTTTAAAGCCAAATTGCAAAAAATCGCAAAGTAAGTTTGTGATTTATGTCATTTTTGTTTTTCTAGTTGCACATTTGCGAACATTTTTTTGTCGTTTTCAAATAAATCACGTGCCAGGGTAATAACATTGAATAGTATTGTTTATGATTTTAACTTTTTGAGCATATGTTCGTTTTAAAATTGTTTATTACTTTAAAAATAACAACAACAAAATTTTAAGCACTCCCATTTAGCTAATTCAAGCACAGCCAGTACCTACTATAACTGCTGCGAATGCTATTGCTACTACTAATTAACCCATTTGCGCCCACATTAAATAAAGACAGTTTCATTATATATCTACAAAAATATGGCAATTAATCTTTTCACTAAAAGCTTGTTATTTAGCAGTAATTGTTTTAAACTTGGACTTGAATTTCTAGGAAATAAATTTGCAAATAGTAATGAAATGAAAATGTTGAGTGGTGTATATATAGACTAGACTACAGACTAAACTATAGATCTTACTATAGACAATAGACTAGACTATATGTAGACTAGACTATAGACTAGACAATAGACTAGACTATGGACTATACTATAGATTAGACTATAGACTAGACTATAGACTAGACTATAGACTAGACTATAGACTAGCCTATAGACTAGCCTATAGACTAGACTATAGACTAGACTATAGACTAGACTATAGACTAGACTATAGACTAGACTATAGACTAGACTGTAGACTAGACTATAGACTAGACTATAGACTAGACTATAGACTAGACTATAGACTAGACTATAGACTAGACTATAGACTAGACTATAGACTAGACTATAGACTAGACTATAGACTAGACTATAGACTAGACTGTAGACTAGACTATAGACTAGACTATAGACTAGACTATAGACTAGACTATAGACTAGACTATAGACTAGACTATAGACTAGACTATAGACTAGACTATAGACTAGACTATAGACTAGACTATAGACTAGACTATAGACAAGACTATAGACAAGACTATAGACAAGACTATAGACAAGACTATAGACAAGACTATAGACAAGACTATAGACAAGACTATAGACTAGACTATAGACTAGACTATAGACTAGACTATAGACTAGACTATAGACTAGACTATAGACTAGACTATAGACTAGACTATAGACTAGACTATAGACTAGACTATAGACTAGACTATAGACTAGACTATAGACTAGACTATAGACTAGACTATAGACTAGACTATAGACTAGACTATAGACTAGACTATAGACTAGACTATAGACTAGACTATAGACTAGACTATAGACTAGACTATAGACTAGACAATAGACTAGACTATAGACTAGACTATAGACTAGACTATAGACTAGACTATAGACTAGACTATAGACTAGACTATAGACTAGACTATAGACTAGACTATAGACTAGACTATAGACTAGACTATAGACTAGACTATAGACTAGACTATAGACTAGACTATAGACTAGACTAGACTATAGACTAGACTATAGACTAGACTATAGACTAGACTATAGACTAGACTATAGACTAGACTATAGACTAGACTATAGACTAGACTATAGACTAGACTATAGACTAGACTATAGACTAGACTATAGACTAGACTATAGACTAGACTATAGACTAGACTATAGACTAGAATATAGACTATAGACTAGACTATAGACTAGACTATAGACTAGACTATAGACTAGACTATAGACTAGACTATACACTAGAATATAGACTAGAATATAGACTAGACTATAGACTAGACTATAGACTAGACTATAGACTAGAATATAGACTAGAATATAGACTAGACTATAGACTAGACTATAGACTAGTCTAGTTCTAGTAGTATAGTCTAGTCTATAGTCTAGTCTATGGTCTAGTCTATAGTCTAGTCTATAGTCTAGTCTATGGTCTAGTCTATAGTCTAGTCTATAGTCTGTATTCTAGCCTATAGTCTAGTCTATGGTCTAGTCTATAGTCTAGCCTATAGTCTAGTCTATGGTCTAGTCTATAGTCTAGTCTATAGTCTAGTCTATAGTCTAGTCTATAGTCTAGTCTATTGTCTAGTCTATAGTCTAGTCTATAGTCTAGTCTATAGTCTAGTCTATAGTCTAGTCTATAGTCTAGTCTATAGCCTAGTCTATAGTCTAGTCTATAGTCTAGTCTAGTCTAGTCTAGTCTAGTCTAGTCTAGTCTAGTCTAGTCTAGTCTAGTCTAGTCTAGTCTAGTCTAGTCTAGTCTAGTCTAGTCTAGTCTATAGTCTAGTCTAGTCTATAGTCTATATTCTAATTAGACTATAGACTAGAGTAGACTATAGACTAGACTAGACTATAGTAGACTATAGACTAGACTAGACTATAGACTAGACTAAGCTAGGCCAGATTATAGACTATACTAGGCTAGACTTTAGACTAGACTAGGCTAGACTATAGACTAGACTAGGCTAGACTAGGCTAGACTATAGACTAGACTAGGCTAGACTATAGACTAGACTAGACAATGGACTAGACTATAGACTCTATTATAGACTAGACTATAGACTCGACTATAGATTAGACTATGGACTAAACTATAGACTATAGTCTAGTCTATAGTCTAGTCTATAGCCTAGTCTATAGTCTAGTCTATAGTCTAGTCTAGTCTAGTCTATAGTCTAGTCTATAGTCTATATTCTAATTAGACTATAGACTAGAGTAGACTATAGACTAGACTAGACTATAGTAGACTATAGACTAGACTAGACTATAGACTAGACTAGGCTAGACTATAGACTAGACTAGACAATGGACTAGACTATAGACTATATTATAGACTAGACTATAGACTCGACTATAGATTAGACTATGGACTAAACTATGGACTAGATTATACACCAGACTATGGACTAGACTTTAGACTAGACTAGATTTGCAAACACTTTAGTTGTAATTAATATACAATTTTTTAAAAAATATTTTAATTTAGAAAACACTTTCAAGAATATTTTAAGGAAGAAATATTCAAATTATCTTTATTTTCTTAATTTTGAGAAATTTTTAAAATTCAAAATTTACTAAAAAAAATAAAAAAAAAAAAATTGAAAAAAATAAAATTTTGCTTTTAATTCTATTGAAAAAATTTAATTAAATTTGAAAAACTAAATTGTGAGTTTCAGCACGTCTCTTTTATAAAAATAACCCCATAATTATAAAACTTTTAAAGCAAAACCACAATTAATTTTACTTAAGCAAAATAATAAACATAATTAAATTTTAAAATTTAAATAAAATTTAAAAATTAAATTTAAATTTGAAAATTTTATAACAAATTCATAATAATTGTCAAATAATTTTCCTTATTTAAAACTAACAAAATCTCTGACATCATTTTAAACATACATTTTTTTGTTTACTTAACAATAAACTTGAGGGAAATCCCCATACAAACGAGTAATTATTCTGAACTCTATAGTTCCAATGAACATACAACAAAAAAAACACACTTATTTATATTGATTTTATTAATTAAATCTGGTACTTTTTAACTTACCCCTCATTAGCGTTGGCATATGAAAAAATTTGCATTAAGCAAATAGTGAGACACAACGTCAAACGCATGTCTCTGTTGAAATTTTTCTCAAACAGTTTTAAAAGCCGGTAAAATTTTACACAATACAAAACTAAAGTCGTATTTAAAAGTCTAGTTTAAAGCGAGTATTATATTACGATAACAACCGATTCGTACTTTACGTCTGAACAGTCAATTGATGACTGACCGCAAACTGTTGATGTTTCTTCAAAATATTGTTTTTGTTTATGGTTTTTAATTTCAAAGTGTGTAGAGTTTACTCTTGTTTGAAAACAAAAAAACAACACTACACACACAACAGGTAGAAAAAACTCAAAACAAATAAATATCTCACGTAATTACAACAACAAACACTAAGTGTGAAATACTATTGTTGTTATTTGTTTACTTTTCAATATTTATTTGTAAACAACAAATATTGAAATTTTGTTTTATGTTTTTGGACTCTCCTAGTCAGAGATAAGTATTAAACATTTTTATTGTTGTCTTAATTGTTTTTGCTTTTGTTGTGTGTTTTTGTTTTTGAAATTTGTGTTTGTTTCTTTTGAAACTAAAACCTCAAATAAGGCTTTGTTGTTGGGTTTTTTGTGAGCATGTGTTTGAGCAAAAGTGTTCATAAACAATCACTTGATATATTCTAAAATTAACCCATTGAGAGGGAATGTTTTTTAAAAGAGATATGAAATATAAATAAAGATATTAGTCAAACTGATAAAGTTTGATTCAAAATATAGAACTAGAACAGAACTAGAAGAGAATTAGAACAGAACTAGAACAGAACTAGAACAGAACTAGAACAGAACTAGAACAGAACTAGAACAGAACTAGAACAAAACTAGAACAGAACTAGATCAGAACTAGAACAGAACTAGAACAGAACTAGAACAGAACTAGAACAGAACTAGAACAGAACTAGAACAGAACTAGAACTGAACTAGAACTGAACTAGAACAGAACTAGAACAGAACTAGAACAGAACTAGAACAGAACTAGAACAGAACTAGAACAGAACAAAAGAACTAGAACAGAACTAGAACAGAACTAGAACAGAACTAGAACAGAACTAGAAGAGAACTGAACAGAACTAGAACTGAACTAGAACAGAACTAGAACAGAACTAGAACAGAACTAGAACAGAACTAGAACAGAACTAGAACAGAACTAGAACAGAACTAAACAGAACTAGAACTAGAACAGAACTAGAACTGAACTAGAACTGAACTAGAACAGAACTAGAACAGAACTAGAACAGAACTAAACAGAACAGAAAAACTAGAACAGAACTAGAACAGAACTAGAACAGAACTAGAACAGAACTAGAACAGAACTAGAACAGAACTAGAACAAACTAGAACAGAACTAGAACAGAACTAGAACAGAACTAGAACAGAACTAGAACAGAACTAGAACAGAACTAGAACAGAACTAGAACAGAACTAGAACAGAACTAGAACAGAACTAGAACAGAACTAGAACAGAACTAGAACAGAACAACTAGAACAGAACAGAACTAGAACAGAACTAGAACAGAACTAGAACAGAACTAGAACAGAACTAGAACAGAACTAGAACAGAACTAGAACAGAACTAGAACAGAACTAGAACAGAACTAGAACAGAACTAGAACAGAACTAGAACAGAACTAGAACAGAACTAGAACAGAACTAGAACAGAACAGAACTAGAACAGAACTAGAACAGAACTAGAACAGAACTAGAACAGAACTAAACAGAACTAGAACAGAACTAGAACAGAACTAGAACAGAACTAGAACAGAACTAGAACAGAACTAGAACAGAACTAGAACAGAACTAGAAACAGAACTAGAACAGAACTAGAACAGAACTAGAACAGAACTAGAACAGAACTAGAACAGAACTAGAACAGAACTAGAACAGAACTAGAACAGAACTAGAACAGAACTAGAACAGAACTAGAACAGAACTAGAACAGAACTAGAACAGAACTAGAACAGAACTAGAACAGAACTAGAACAGAACTAGAACAGAACTAGAACAGAACTAGAACAGAACTAGAACAGAACTAGAACAGAACTAGAACAGAACTAGAACAGAACTAGAACAGAACTAGAACAGAACTAGAACAGAACTAGAACAGAACTAGAACAGAACTAGAACAGAACTAGAACAGAACTAGAACAGAACTAGAACAGAACTAGAACAGAACTAGAACAGAACTAGAACAGAACTAGAACAGAACTAGAACAGAACTAGAACAGAACTAGAACAGAACTAGAACAGAACTAGAACAGAACTAGAACAGAAACTAGACAGAACTAGAACAGAACTAGAACAGAACTAGAACAGAACTAGAACAGAACTAGAACAGAACTAGAACAAACAGAACTAGAACAGAAACTAGAACAGAACTAGAACAGAACTAGAACAGAACTAGAACAGAACTAGAACAGAACTAGAACAGAACTAGAACAGAACTAGAAACAGAACTAGAACAGAACTAGAACAGAACTAGAACAGAACTAGAACAGAACTAGAACAGAACTAGAACAGAACTAGAACAGAACTAGACAGAACTAGAACAGAACTAGAACAGAACTAGAACAGAACTAGAACAGAACTAGAACAGAACTAGAACAGAACTAGAACAGAACTAGAACAGAACTAGAACAGAACTAGAACAGAACTAGAACAGAACTAGAACAGAACTAGAACAGAACTAGAACAGAACTAGAACAGAACTAGAACAGAACTAGAACAGAACTAGAACAGAACTAGAACAGAACTAGAACAGAACTAGAACAGAACTAGAACAGAACTAGAACAGAACTAGAACAGAACTAGAACAGAACTAGAACAGAACTAGAACAGAACTAGAACAGAACTAGAACAGAACTAGAACAGAACTAGAACAGAACTAGAACAGAACTAGAACAGAACTAGAACAGAACTAGAACAGAACTAGAACAGAACTAGAACAGAACTAGAACAGAACTAGAACAGAACTAGAACAGAACTAGAACAGAACTAGAACAGAACTAGAACAGAACTAGAACAGAACTAGAACAGAACTAGAACAGAACTAGAACAGAACTAGAACAGAACTAGAACAGAACTAGAACAGAACTAGAAACAGAACTAGAACAGAACTAGAACAACTAGAACAGACACTAGAACAGAACTAGAACAGAACTAGAACAGAACTAGAACAGAACTAGAACAGAACTAGAACAGAACTAGAACAGAACTAGAACAGAACTAGAACAGAACTAGAACAGAACTAGAACAGAACTAGAACAGAACTAGACAGAACTAGAACAGAACTGGAACAGAACTAGAACAGAACTAGAAGAGAACTAGAACAGACTAGAAGAGAACTTGAACAGAACTAGAACAGAACTAGAAGAACTAGAACAGAACTAGAACAGAACTAGAACAGAACTGAACTAGAACTAGAACTAGAACTAGAACAGAACTAGAACATGAACTAGAAACTGAACTAGAACTGAACTAGAACTGAACTAGAACTGAACTAGAACTGAACTAGAACTGAACTAGAACTGAACTAGAACTGAACTAGAACTGAACTAGAACTGAACTAGAACTGAACTAGAACTGAACTAGAACTGAACTAGAACTGAACTAGAACTGAACTAGAACTGATCTAGAACTGATCTAGAACTGAACTAGAACTGAACTAGAACTGAACTAGAACAGAACTAGAACTGAACTAGAACATTTGCGACTTTCCATAAAATTAATTTTTTGAGTACTACTTTTATTTCAAAAACATGCCGAAGTAAAATTTTGCACTATTAAATTTATGCTTAGAAACATACTTGTTACAACAGTTTTGCATTATATTTGCATTATTATTACATATATAATTGCTATAAAATCTGTCATAAAAAATACTGCATATGAATTTTCGAATACAATTTTTTGCATTATTTAAAGGGATTTTTTTTCATATCTTAATAACAAAAATGTCTATAATTTTTTTGCCATAAAAACTGTTTTGTTTGTGCCTGAATTTACACAAAATAGAGAAAAACTATATTTCACAACAATATAATTTAGTCACATTTTAAACATTTGAAAGCAATTATTAACAAAAATAACACAATAATCTAAAATTGATCTAACGAATTTGCAGCAAAAAATATATACATATATATCGATATAATATAAATTAAAAAAATTATATTTCATATTTAAAATAAAAATAACATTTAATTTAAAACACTCATTAAATTATGACGTCTGTTTGTTGGCAATTAAATTTATATTAAATTGAAGTGGCATATAAAACGTGTTTAAATTAAAATTAAAAAAAAAAATAATAATAGAACATGAAAATTTTTACTGACGTTTTTAATAAATATCATAATAATTAAAATAAAATTAAACCTTTTGGGGAAATATTGTAGATTTTTATATAAATTGGCAAATTGTTTAACAATTATAGTTGTTTAGTCATCATTTGAATAATTTTTTCCGGCTTTTACTAATAAAATTTAAATGATTAATTTATTATTTCAGGTATTCTTTGCAATTTATATTGAAGTTTTCAAATAAATTATAAATATTTGGCAATAATAAATAAATTTTCATTTTAAACAAATAATTAATAATAATCACACGCTTCAAGTAACGAAAACAAACGGATTCCAATTAAATTTTGTAAATTCATTTCTGGGAATATTTAGTTATTAAATGACTAGATATTTATTAAAATTCCATTTTTAAATGGAGTTCTAGTTCATTTCTAGTTTAGTTCAGGTATGAAATATGAAACCTTCGCTCTAGCTCCTATAGTTTAGCCAGAAAATGGACTTTAATGTTTTCACTCATAAAACCGTTTTTTGGTAGGTAATATGAGTGATCACGGATTTTCTTTATTTTTGTCCTAGCTCCTCTAGTTTAGCCAGAAAGTGGACTTTTATGTTTTCACTCATAACAACGGATTTTGGTATGAAATATGAGTGATCACAGATTATCTTTCTTTTTGCCCTAGCTCATCTAGTTTAGCCAGAAAATGTACTTTTATGTTTTCACTCATAAAATCGGATTTTGGTATGAAATATGAGTGATCACGAATTTTGTTTATTTTCGTCCTAGCTCCTCTAGTTTAGCCAGAAAGTGGACTTTTATGTTTTCACTCATAAAATCGGATTTTGGTATGAAATATGAGTGATCACAGATTATCTTTCTTTTTGCCCTAGCTCATCTAGTTTAGCCAGAAAATGGACTTTTATGATTTCACTTCTAACAACGGATTTTGATATGAAATATGAGTGATCACAGATTATCTTTATTTTCGCCCTAGCTCATCTAGTTTAGCTAGAAAATGGACTTTTATGTTTTCACTCATAGAATCGGATTTTGGCATGAAATATGAGTGATCGCGGATTTTCTTTATTTTCGTCCTAGCTCCTCTAGTTTAGCCAGAAAATGGACTTTTATGTTTTCACTCATAAAATTGGTTTTTGGTATGAAATATGAGTGATCACAGATTATCTTTATTTTCGTCCTAGCTCCTCTAGTTTAGCTAGAAAATGGACTTTTATGTTTTCACTCATAAAATCGGATTTTGGTATGAAATATGAGTGATCACGGATTTTCTTTATTTTTGCCCTAGCTCCTCTAGTTTAGCCAGAAAATAGACTTTTATGTTTTCACTCTTAACAACCGATTTTGGTATGAAATATGAGTGATCACAGATTACCTCTATTTTCGCCCTAGCTCCTCCAGTTTACCCAGAAAATGGACTTTTATGTTTTCACTCATAACAACGGATTTTGATATGAAATATGAGTGATAACGGATTTTCTTTATTTTCGCCCTAGCTCCTCTAGTTTAGCTAGAAAATGGACCTTTATGCTTTCACTCATAAAATCGGATTTTGGTATAAAATATGAGTGATCACGAATTTTCTTTATTTTCGTCCTAGCTCCTCTAGTTTAGCCAGAAAATGGACTTTTATGTTTTTACTCATAAAATCGGATTTTGGTATGAAATATGAGTGATCACGGATTTTCTTTATTTTCGTCCTAGCTCGTCCTAGTTTAGCTAGAAAATGGACTTTTATGTTTTCACTCATAAAATCGGATTTTGGTATGAAATATGAGTGATCACGGATTTTCTTTATTTTCGTCCTAGCTCCTCTAGTTTAGCCTAAAAATGGACTTTTATGTTTTCACTCAGAAAACGGACTTTTATGTTTTCACTCATAAAATTGGATTTTGGTATGAAATATAATTGATTACAGATTATCTTTATTTCGACCTAGCTCCTCTAGTTTAGCCAGAAAATTGACTTTTATGTTTTCACTCAGAAAACGGACTTTTATGTTTTCACTCATAAAATTGGATTTTGGTATGAAATATAATTGATTACAGATTATCTTTATTTTCGCCCTAGCTCCTCTAGTTTAGCCAGAAAATTGACTTTTATGTTTTCACTCATAAAATCGGATTTTGGTATGAAATATGAGTGATCACGGATTTTCTTTATTTTTTGCCCTAGCTCATCTAGTTTAGCCAGAAAATGGACTTTGGTATGAAATATAATTGATCACAGATTATCTTTATTTTCTTCCTAGCTCCTCTAGTTTAGCCAGAAAATTGACTTTTATGTTTCCACTCATAAAATTGGATTTTGGTATGAAATATGAGTGATCACAGATTATCTTTATTTTTGCCCTAGCTCATCTAGTTTAGCCAGAAAATGGACTTTTATATTTTCACTCATAAAATTGGATTTCGGTATGAAATATGAGTTACCACAGATTATATTTATTTTTGCCCTAGCTCCTCTAGTTTAGCCAGAAAATGGACTTTTATGTTTTCACTCATAAAATCGGATCTTGGTATGAAATATGAGTGATCACAGATTATCTTTATTTTCGCCCTAGCTCCTCTAGTTTAGTCAGAAAATGGACTTTAATCTTTTCACTCATTAAACAGTTTGTTGGTAGGTAATATGAGTGATCACGTATTTTCTTTATTTTCGTCCTAGCTCATCTAGTTTAGCCAGAAAATGGACTTTTATGTTTTCACTCATAACAACGGATTTTGGTATGAAATATGAGTGATCACAGATTATCTTTATTTTCGCCCTAGCTCATCTAGTTTAGCCAGAAAATGGACTTTTATGTTTTCACTCATAAAATCGGATTTTGACATGAAATGTGAGTGATCACAGATTATCTTTATTTTCGCTCTAGCTCATCTAGTTTAGCCAGAAAGTGGTCTTTTATGTTTTCACTCATAACAACGAATTTTGGTATGAAATATGAGTTAGTTAAGCCAGTAAATGGACTTTTATGTTTTCACTCATAAAACCGGATTTTGGTATAAAATATGAGTGATCACGGATTTTCTTTATTTTTCCCCTAGCTCCTCTAGTTTAGCTAGAAAATGGACCTTTATGCTTTCAGTCATAAAATCGGATTTTGGTATAAAATATGAGTGATCGCGAATTTTCTTTATTTTCGTCCTAGCTCCCCTAGTTTAGCCAGAAAATGGACTTTTATGTTTTCACTCATAAAATCGGATTTTGGTATGAAATATGAGTGATCACAGATTATCTTTGTTTTCGCCCTAGCTCCTCTAGTTTAGCCAGAAAATGGACTTTTATGTTTTCACTCATAAAATCGGATTTTGGTATGAAATATGAGTGATCACGGATTTTCTTTATTTTCGTCCTAGCTCGTCCTAGTTTAGCTAGAAAATGGACTTTTATGTTTTCACTCATAAAATCGGATTTTGGTATGAAATATGAGTGATCACGGATTTTCTTTATTTTAGTCCTAGCTCCTCTAGTTTAGCCAGAAAATGGACTTTTATGTTTTCACTCATAAAACCGGGTTTTGGTATGAAATATGAGTGATCACAGATTATCTTTATTTTCGCCCTAGATCCTCTAGTTGAGCCAGAAAATTGACTTTTATGTTTCCACTCATAAAATTGGATTTTGGTATGAAATATGAGTGATCACAGATTATCTTTCTTTTTGCCCTAGCTCATCTAGTTTAGCCAGAAAATGTACTTTTATGTTTTCACTCATAAAATTGGATTTTGGTATGAAATATGAGTGATCACGAATTTTGTTTATTTTCGTCCTAGCTCCTCTAGTTTAGCCAGAAAGTGGACTTTTATGTTTTCACTCATAAAATCGGATTTTGGTATGAAATATGAGTGATCACAGATTATCTTTATTTTCGCCCTAGCTCCTCTAGTTTAGCCAGAAAATGGACTTTTATGGTTTCACTCATAAAATCGGATTTTGGTATGAAATATGAGTGATCACGGATTTTCTTTATTTTTGCCCTAGCTCATCTAGTTTAGTAGAAAATGGACTTTGGTATGAAATATAATTGATCACAGATTATCTTTATTTTCGTCCTAGCTCCTCTAGTTTAGCCAGAAAATGTACTTTTATGTTTTCACTCATAAAATCGGATTTTGGTATGAAATATGAGTGATCACAGATTATCTTTATTTTCGCCCTAGCTCCTCTAGTTTAGCTAGAAAATGGACCTTTATGCTTTCACCCATAAAATCGGATTTTGGTATAAAATATGAGTGATCACGAATTTTCTTTATTTTCGTCCTAGCTCCTCTAGTTTAGCCAGAAAGTGGACTTTTATGTTTTCACTCATAAAATCGGATTTTGGTATGAAATTTGAGTGATCACGGATTTTCTTTATTTTCGTCCTAGCTCGTCCTAGTTTAGCTAGAAAATGTACTTTTATGTTTTCACTCATAAAATCGGATTTTAGTATGAAATATGAGTGATCACAGATTATCTTTGTTTTCGCCCTAGCTCATCTAGTTTAGCTAGAAAATGGACTTTTATGTTTTCACTCATAAAATCGGATTTTGGTATGAAATATGAGTGATCACAGATTATCTTTATTTCTGCCCTAGCTCCTCCAGTTTAGCCAGAAAATGGACTTTTATGTTTTCACTTCAAAAAAACGGGTTTTTGGCATGAAATATGAGTGATCGCGGATTTTCTTTATTTTCGTCCTAGCTCCTCTAGTTTAGCCAAAAAATCGACTTTTATGTTTTCACTCATAAAACCGGATTTTGGTATAAAATATGAGTGATCGCAGATTATCTTTATTTTCGTCCTAGCTCCTCTAGTTTAGCCAGAAAATGGATTTTTATGTTTTCACTCATAAAATCGATCACACTCATAAAATCGGATTTTGGTTTAAAATATGAGTGATCACAGATTATCTTTATTTTCGCCCTAGCTCATCTAGTTTAGCCAGAAAATGGACTTTTATGTTTTCTCTCAAATAATTGTTTTTTGTTGGTGAATTGCTTCAGTTCTAGTTCAGTTCTATTTCAGTTCTATTTCAGTTCTAGTTCAGTTCTGGTTCAGTTCTGGTTCAGTTCTAGTTCAGTTCTAGTTCAGTTCTAGTTCAGTTCTAGTTCAGTTCTACTTCAGTTCTACTTCAGTTCTAGTTCAGTTCTGGTTCAGTTCTAGTTCAGTTCTAGTTCAGTTCTAGTTCAGTTCTAGTTCAGTTCTAGTTCAGTTCGAGTTCAGTTCTAGTTCAGTTCTAGTTTCAGTTCGAGTTCAGTTCTAGTTCAGTTCTAGTTCAGTTCTAGTTCAGTTCTAGTTCAGTTCTAGTTCAGTTCTAGTTCAGTTCTAGTTCAGTTCTAGTTCAGTTCTAGTTCAGTTCTAGTTCAGTTCTAGTTCAGTTCTAGTTCAGTTCTAGTTCAGTTCTAGTTCAGTTCTAGTTCAGTTCTAGTTCAGTTCTAGTTCAGTTCTAGTTCAGTTCTTTCATTCTAGTTCAGTTCTAGTTCAGTTCTAGTTCAGTTCTAGTTCAGTTCTAGTTCAGTTCTAGTTCAGTTCTAGTTCAGTTCTAGTTCAGTTCTAGTTCAGTTTAGTTCAGTTCTAGTTCAGTTCTAGTTCAGTTTAGTTCAGTTCTAGTTCAGTTCTAGTTCAGTTCTAGTTCAGTTCTAGTTCAGTTCTAGTTCAGTTCTTGTTCAGTCTAGTTCAGTTCTAGTTCAGTTCTAGTTCAGTTCTAGTTCAGTTCCTTTCAGTTCTAGTTCAGTTC
>NW_023997740.1:0-18099 GCF_015586225.1 Lucilia sericata
AGAGCCAAAAATTACAGTTTACAAAACATATGTTTTAAAAGAGCCACAAAATTGTTGTTTATTAAAACTTTACAAATACTTTATGAATTCACTTCAAAAACATAAACTTGGTTTAATTATCCACAGGACATTCTGCAAGGAATCTTACATATAGATTTTTGACTACAAATACTTTTTGAATTTATATGGGTCATTCGCAGACCTGGGCGATTTCCATTAATTTTTCATTAACATTAAATTAAAAAAAAATTAATTTAATGTAAAAAATATTGCATTAACATTAAATTTGTAAAATTTAATGCATTAAATTTCCATTAACAATAAATATTTTTGAATTTAATGCATTAATTTTACATTAACATTAAATATTTTTGAAATTAATGCATTAATTTTGCATTAACATTAAATATATCTGAATTTAGTGCATTAATTTTACATTAACATTAAATAAGCAATAAAATTAATGCATTAATATTCCATTAACATTAATATATATAAAAATTGATAAACATAAATAAAAATACAGCACAAAAGACCTCGATCTAACTAAATACAACTAATATTAAATAGGTTAAATTCCTTTCTAATAACTCCTATATTCCATTCAAACTTGTGTGTTTTAAATATGATATTTATATAAGATTTCACAGACAAAATAAACTAAAAAAAGGCATATCTGGGAAGTGATACTATTCTTCTAATAAGTATTGTCGTGTATAGGACTTATTCGAAAGGACTTTAACAAAATAAACTAAAAAAAGAATATCTGGGAAGTGATACTATTCTTCTAATATGTATTATCGTGTATAGGACTTATTAGAAAGGACTTTAACACATTCAATTTTACTTGAATTTAGTTAGACCGAGATCTTTAGCGCTGTATTCTTATTTTTATAAATTATTTTATACATTAATGTTAATGGAAAATTAATGCATTAATTTTATTATTTATTATTTAATGTTAATGAAAAATTAATGCATTAAATTCAAAAATATTTAATGTTAATGCAAAATTAATGCATTAATTTTACAAATATTTAATGTTAATGTAAAATTAATGCATTAAATTTAAAAATATTTAATGTTAATGCAAATTTAATGCATTAAATGTACCCATGTTAATGTTAATGCAATAAACTTGCATTAACATTAATTTTTTTTATTGTAGAAACAATTGTTAATGCATTAACACATTTAATGCATTTATCCCAGGTCTGGTCATTCGAATGCATTTTTTAAGCACTCGTTATATAAAAATATAGAAGTTTATTAGAGTAGGGCGACAGTGTTATCATTTAAAAGGCATTTGGAAACATATCAGGAAATGTAAAAATAACGAAAATTGATGACGCAGCTAATACAGTATAAAGTAATATATTATTTTGGCGGCAATCGAGATAAATATTTTACCAACCCCAATATTAGGTCATTTTCAGAAAATGACTAACGATCATAATTGACTTAACAGTAGCAATATAGCAGCGAAATTCAAAATATACAAGTTTTATAAGAACAAATATCTATCTTCAAAATTTGATTTTAACGTTCATAACCAGTGATTAAAATTACTAATATATTAGTAACCAAAATGCATATTTTCTCCTATGCATACGTATGTAATATTAAAATATAAATATATTTTATGAATATAATATATTTAATTGCTCCCATTCGAAATATTTCTAGTATTTTTGCTAAAAATATTTACCCATACAAACTATTGCATATTACAGCTTACAGACAAATATAAAATGTTTTCACATACAATATATTACGCAGCAACTCGCTAACATATTTATAATACCCACATATATTTCATATGGCTTGCCTATAATATTAAAATATTTTCCTACACAAATTATTCGCAGTCAACAATATTGAAGCCATGCGAGCAGTAATATACGAACATGAAATGTACGCAAGCAGAGCATATATGTGCCGACGAAAACACGAAACAAAACGATAGTCGCGACTATCAGGTTACAATATTTTTACTATCAAACTTAAATATTATTTACTATAGGAAATGACTTATGGTCTAAAATTTAACATTTCATGTTGAACTTGAAAAATTATAAAATGTGAAAAATGTATGCAAGATATAACCAAATTTTATTTAGAAAATAATTGAAAACGTTTATATCTATGTATGTTTTATGTATATTATGGGAAAAATGTATGCATAAAATAACCAAATTTTAATTAGAAAATTTTTGAATTGAATTATTGAATGTATGTATTTATTAAATTTATGTTTAATTTTTATGTGGAGTATTAAAATGTATGTATTTGTATTGATTGTAATATAATTAGAAAAAAATTATATAAATACTTAGAGGATCATATGAATGTAAAAATATATTCAAATATGCAACACCATTTATATCTGGTTTTGTATATACATATGTATGTACAGTGTCTCTCATAATTATTCGAATTTGGGTAAACTATAAAAAGAAACCAAATTTAATAATATATTTTGTGTGCAAAATAAATAAATTAATTTGTTATATTGTCTAGATAGTCCTTATGTTTGATATCACGCTTTTTAAAAATTGAAAAATTTTCATTGACTTAAATTAATTGTGCTTTTTTAAAAAAAGTCCATGAAATTGCCCCACAAAAGTATACGAATTTTTCCTGTATTTCATACTTGATCATATTATACGCAACACAAATTTTAGAATCAAATGGTTTTTATGCGTAATATTGTTTTAAGGGGTTACTATCCACGGAAAGGATATATTTTTGGCCCATTTGGTCCACAATTTTGGGGAATTTGTACCCTGTTTTCATGTAATATCATTAAAATGGCGATTTTTGGCCATAATTGCAAATTTTTCTCCTTTTTTCCAGAGATAAAACAAAACTTTGATATTGGGACTTAAAAGACCCCTTGGGGTATCTAAAAATAATATTTTTTGTTACAAGAATCTGTATTTAAACGTTCCAAGATAAATTATTCGGATCATTTTTCTGTCGCTAATTCAATATATTGGAACTTAAGTCCATTTTTATAATACTAGGATCAACTATTTTCCGGGAAAGTTTTCTGGTATATATTCTTTTAGATATTAGCTTTTATACATTTTAAGTTTTCAATGTGTTGTGGAAGTGTACAACTCCAAAACATGCCTCGAAGAAGCGCCATTCAAAATAGTAAAATCATTATTTTTATATACCAATGGCCTACATGCTGCATGGCACGATATCATTATGATCACATCAAAAATGTTGATATGTGTTTAAATATTATTTACTATGATCAAATTAAAACCAGAATTTAGGACTTACAGTGTTATTGTAACGGGCAACATAAGCGTGAAAGTTACGAGTAGTTAAAACTGAAATCTACTATATAGGATGACGTTTTGTTAAGGCATGTTTTGGGGTTGTATACCGCTATAATATATTGAAAATTTAAAATACATTAGTGCCAATATGTACATCAATATACACTAGACAACTTTGTCGGAAAATATCGTCCCTAGAGGTACGAAAAGGGACTTATGATCCAGATAATTCAATTAGAAACTGAAAAACGATACCAAAAATACATCTTGGAACTTTTAAGTACAGATCCTTATAACAAAAAATATTATTTTTAGATACCCTATGGGTTCTATTAAATTCCAATATTAAATTTTGGTTTTATCTCTGGAAAAAGGGTGAAAACATTGCAAATATAGCCAAAAATCGCCATTTTAATGATATTACATGAAAAGAGGGTACAAATCCCCCAAAATTTCAAGTTTTAAGGGGCGTGATATCAAAACTAAGGACTATCTAGACAATATAACAAATTCATTTATTTATTTTCCACACAAAATATATTATTAAATTTGGTTTCTTTTCATAGTTTACCTAAATTCGAATACTTATGAGAGACACTGTATGTAAGTATGTGTGAAACAATAACAAAAAAACACATTCGTCATAAAAATGACCTGTAACAGCACTTTTCTTTCCTACTTTTCACGCACATTCCATAACGGTGGATTACGATAGGTCATTTTTTCCCTGAATTGGTGGAGGGAAGAAGATATGTACGTGTGATGCAAAAATACATTCGTCATAAAAATGACCTGTAGTAGAAATTCTCTTTCCTACTTTATCATTTTACGCACATTCCTTAACGATGGTTTACGCAAGATCCTTTTTTTTGCTTTACTTGAATTTGTGGTGGGGAGAAGAGGAAAGAAATATCATTATTATTTAGTCTCTCTCATGCAAATTCAAAAGGTTGGCAATGGCATATGCAAATTTATTAACACCTATATATTTTTTTCTTCGCGCCTGTTCATTCATTATTGTAAGATAATTGAGTGTATGTAATAATAATTTATAGAAATGTGACACATGCATATGAAAAACATACTTGTATATGTATGTAATACACTCATACATTTTTGTTGTTTTAACCTTTCACAATGTAAAATTACAAAAACAACTTTTTATGTCCCCTCTTAATTTTTTGCCATCCTGTTACAAATTTCTAAAATACCTATAATTTCCTTCATTATTGATCATTTCATAGACACTACTAATGCATTACTACCTGTTTACAAACTTATTGTCATCCTGTTACAAACAATATGTTTAAATATAGCCTGTAAAAACAATTTTTTACATATATACATATTTGAATATATTTTTACATTCATATGATCCTCTAAGTATTTATATATTTTTTTTCTAATTATATTACAATCAATACAAATACATACATTTTAATACTCCACATAAAAATTAAACATAAATTTAATAAATACATACATTCAATAATTCAATTCAAAAATTTTCTAATTAAAATTTGGTTATTTTATGCATACATTTTTCCCATAATATACATAAAACATACATAGATATAAACGTTTTCAATTATTTTCTAAATAAAATTTGGTTATATCTTGCATACATTTTTCACATTTTATAATTTTTCAAGTTCAACATGAAATGTTAAATTTTAGACCATAAGTCATTTCCTATAGTAAATAATATTTAAGTTTGATAGTAAAAATATTGTAACCTGATAGTCGCGACTATCGTTTTGTTTCGTGTTTTCGTCGGCACATATATGCTCTGCTTGCGTACATTTCATGTTCGTATATTACTGCTCGCATGGCTTCAATATTGTTGACTGCGAATAATTTGTGTAGGAAAATATTTTAATATTATAGGCAAGCCATATGAAATATATGTGGGTATTATAAATATGTTAGCGAGTTGCTGCGTAATATATTGTAAGTGAAAACATTTTATATTTGTCTGTAAGCTGTAATATGCAATAGTTTGTATGGGTAAATATTTTTAGCAAAAATACTAGAAATATTTTGAACAGAACCATTTTTTAAATATGCATATTTTTAAATATGAGGTAAATGCATATTTATTGCAAAGTCAAAAATAAAAATATAAAAGCATCTACTAATATTTAAACTCTGTTCATAACTGTCTTAATAATAGCAATATTATGACAAAATTCAACACAAACAAAACATAATTGACAAATCCCCTTTAAAAAGGTCTACTTCGGAAAATAACTTTAACGTTCATAACTGATTTAATAATACATATTAGTATAGCGACGCAATTCGACACAAACAAGTATTATAGGAACGAAAATCTCTCTCCAAAATTTTGTAAGGATCAGTTCATTGTTGACCATACCCCCATATAAATTCCTCTTCAGGAAATGACTTCAACGCTCATAACATGCTTAATAATACCAGCATAGTGGTGAAATTCGTCATAAACAAGTTTATAGGAACAAATATATCTATACCAAATTTAATAAGGATGGATTCAGAATTGACTCTACCCACCCATATAGTGTCCACGAAAACGACGAAAAATACAAGTACAGTAGTTTTCCGATTTAACGAACCCATATGTTGTCAGGCCTGTTCGTAAAATTGAAAAGTTCGTTATATGCAGTACTAACTAAAACATTGGTTTTTAGTAGGAAATTAATTAAAAATAGGTGCATAAAATATTTTTTAAATGTATTTTATAAAAATTAATTCTTTTTTTATAAAAATAGCACAAAACACAAAATTCCGAATCTTATATACCCACCTTCAAACCATATTTGTGTCGAATTTCATCGCTGTATTTTTAATTCAGTCATGAGCGTTAAAGTTATTTCTCGAAGTTCATCGCTATACTCGTATTTTTAAGCGAGTAATGAGCGTTGAAGTAATTTTCTTAAGGGGGCCTGATATGGAGGGTAAGGTCAATTATGGACCGATTCCCATAAAATTTGTTAGAGATTTCGGTTAGTATAGAACATGTTTGAATCGAATTTCATCGGCGTACTTGTATTGTTAAGCGAGTAATGAGCGTTAAAGTCATTATCTGAAGGACGGACGGACATAGCTACATCGAACTAAAATTTAATAAGAACCCAGAATGTGTTACAGCTTTGGGTATAAAAGCACCGCTACAACTTAGGTTATTTGTTATTTTTGATAAATGTCATTTTATCTTCATTTAAATAATAATATTTTTATTAGTTCGTTAAACAGGGTACAAAAAACAAGTTTTGTTCGTTATTTAAGGTAGTCAATAGGAAAAATTAGCTTGTTCGTTAAATGCGATGTTCGTAGAATTGAATGGTCGTTAAATCGGAAAACTACTGTATAGTGATGAAAATCAACACAAACAAGTAGGATCCAAAATCTCATTACCAAATTTTGTAAGGATGTGTCGGTCCATAATACACTGTAAAACGTTTCTAAAACGCGCAATATTTAAATATTGAAGTTTTTAAATAGAACAAGTTTTTAGTATTTACCCAGCCAAAAATTCGGTAACGGGTTGTACTTCCATAACCACTTACTTTTCAATGACTACTACTTACCGTCTGCATTACTTAGAAGTATTCTAGTAATAACTTTCTTATAATCTGATATAGAAGTACTTTATTTTCGGCATTGTCATTTTTTTTTGTCGTTTTAAGTATTGTGTTTTACAAAAAATAAAACAAAATTAATTTTGATGTGAAAACCATTATTTGATGCGCAATAAAATAGCTATGCAGTGTGTAGAACATTTGACTAAAAAATCGAAGTCCCTGGTTCGTATCCTAGCTGGCTCTTTTTATTATTAAAAAACAAAACAACTTACTCAACAACTGTTTTGTAAGAGAAATTGCAAGTACTTCTTTAACTTCCTATTAGTAAGCGTGCGTAAAGTACTTGCCTCCAATGACATCACCGTGTTAAAATAATGACTTAAAATGCTAATGAAGAAGTAGTGAAAAGAGGTTTTATTAGCTTTTTAACTCACGACTTTTCAATGTAAGTTTTTCCTGGGTAACTGTGTCCAAACTCTCTACATTATTAAGTAATTATTTAATTACTATATTTTCAATTTCCAAAAAAATATTTTTTAATTCGAAAAACACGAAAATTTCGGAATGTATGATCATGTTTTACATTTTATCTAATGGGAACTTTTCAACTAAAAATTTAAAGAATTAAACATTTTCTTACAATACTAACTTGTACATGAACAAATTCAATAAGAAAGATAGGTTTGTATAGCTTTAGAAAGTTTGGATCATAACTTGTTGTTTAAAGTTTCACAAACGACTCTAAACTTTCATTTGTTAGTTGTCTCACATGCAGAAGGATTAAACAAAGTTGAAATGTTGTGTATATTGTAGAAACGTATGCGAATTGTTTTGTTAGTTTTAACAAACACTGCTCGTTAATCTATTCAGAAAGATTTTAATATATGTATATATTTTTTTATAAAATAAAAAAATTACGTATGAAACTAAAGAGCCATAGCTCCACATCCAAAGAGCCGCATTTGGCTCGCGAGCCGTAGTTTGCCGACCCCTGGCCTAGAGGAACTTTCTAGTCACTGAATGGTTTTTACTTTGCCAAAAAAGTATTCTATAAAAAAGCTTTCTTCATAAACGTTCTCTATAAAAAAGGTGTTTTCATAAAAAATTTCAATAATAAAGCTTTTTTCATAATATTATTTTATATAAAAAGCTTTTTATAAAAGTGGTTCTTTGAAAAAGCTTTTCTTTTCGTAAAGGTTTTTGTGTATATTTTTTGTATATAAAATGTTTTCATAACAAAACTTGGCATAAAAGTTTGTTCTATAAAAAAGTTTTCTTTAGATTTTTTTTATAAAAGCTTTTTTTAAAAAGAGCTTTTTTCATATATACTATATTTTTCTAGTATAAATACTTACTCATCTATTTCATTTTAAAAAGTTTCTTCATAAAAGCTTTTCAATAAAAACGCTTTTTAGTGTTCCAGCTTTTCACTGTCCTCGCTTCCTCCTTTCAATTTGCTTGAAATCGTTCGTCAATTTTTTTTGCTGTAATCATATGTTTCCACTTAGAATTTGTACCATAATAGTAATCTTGAACATACGAGGAGGTGTCTAGTCTTCGTTGCAACAGCTTAGAGGAATTTTGTTGTCCTACCCAATAAAGCACTACATAGAACGGTTTTTTTTTTATAAAAGTTTTCTATAAAAAAGCTTTTTTCATAAAAGTTTTCTATAATAAAGCTTTTTTTCATAAAATTATTCTATAAAAAAGCTTTTTTCATAAAAAATTTCAATAATAAAGCTTTTTTCAAAAAACTCTTCTATAAAAAAGTTTTTTTTTTTTTTATAAAAGTTATTCTATAAAAAAGCTTTTTTGACTAATTCTTTTCAATAAAAAAGCTTTTCTGTAAAAAGCTTTTCTTTTCGTAAAGGCTTTTGTGCATATTTTTTGTACATAAAATGTTTTCATAAAAAAAACTTGACATAAAAGTTTGTTCTATAAAAAAGTTTTCTCTAGGACTTTTTTTATAAAAGCTTTTCTTAAAAAGAGCTTTTTTTATAACAATATTTTTTCTATTCTACTAAAAATACTTACTCATTTATTTCATTTAAAAAAGTTTCTTTTTAAAAGCTTTTCAATAAAAAGCTTTTACTAGAGACATTAAATTTCAACTAAGTTCGGTAATAAGAACTTTTTTATTTATTTCTAAGTACTGAGGCTGTGGTCAATAAAATTAAACCATTAAATCAGCCATTTTTTTTTTCTAAATATGTCTAAAGTTGTTTACACAAATTCTTTTCCCATTAAAAATTTTATTTTAAAGATTTTTATGCCCACTTGACACACATACTTTTTATTACAACCCTCCAACGAAAAAACAATTGAATGTTACAAGTGTATAAAACAGTTTAATATATTTACCAAACTATTAATGAAAATAAACAAAAAATAAAAATAAATAAATTGAAAATACGAAAAGAATCACATACAATTATAGAGTTTAAGTAAACGCTACAAAAGAAACTACATTAAACATGTATGTATGTATGTATGTATGTGTACACATAACAGGGTTGGGAATTTTACTATTAGATAAAAAACATGAAAACAACAATGTATGTCTATAAAGATAATAGTTGGTAGATCGAACTCAATTTTTTATATATGTTTATCTGAAGCCATTTGATAACATCCAACCCTGATTTTCAATATCTGTCTGTATGTATAAAATATGTATGAATGTGTAAAGAGTATAAGTTATCGATGATAGTAGATGCGTCAAAATGACATAAAGTGAGTTAAATCTCACACCCGCACTTCTAATACTTACTTACGTATGGCAAAATAGAAATAAAAACAACAAAAACAAACAAATATAAAACGCAGATACTGACACAATACTGAAAACAAAACAAAAAAATATGAAATGAAATTGAAGGGAACTTGATGAAATGAATAAATGGAGGAGGTTATATGGAATGAAGGGTATAAATATTCGTACTTTTGGGTTGGATGAATGGTTGATTTGGTTTGGTTATCTGTATGACGAGTCGCTTAGATGGTGACAGTCTGGCGGTCTGAATGACAGGGCTGGCCGGCCGGCCGTTCCACCGACTGCCTGATTCAACTGGCTAAATGTAACAACACGAACAGAAGAAAAAAAACTGTTTATAAACAATGGCGACACTTTTTTTGTTAGCTTTTTGTTATGATGATAATGAAGTAAATGTTAGTTGATCATAATGTCGATAATAACGATGATGATTTGAAGTGTTTTTTGTATGTCTTAATGTATTTACTATGAAACGTATGCAAAAATGTTTCAGTTTGAGAGCTTCAGATCTGAGTTGTTTTTCTGTGTTGCGTTACTTTTTTGTACTTAAAAAAATAGAAACTTGTATGAAAAATAACCGGCCAACTTTAAAGCAATTACTGTAAACTGTTATTGTTTTTAAGATCTAATAAATATACGCAGTATTTGTATAAGGTTAATTGAAAAATTCAAAAACTTTTATAAAAAGTTAATTTAAGCTTTAAAAAACTTGTTTATAAAATATTTTCAATAAACAATTTAGTTTTATAAAAGCCTTTCTTTTAAATAAATTAAATTTTAAAATTTTTAATTGGAGCTTTTACATAAAAAAGCTTATCTATAAAAATGCCTTTTTCATAAAAGTTTTCTATAAAAAGCTTTTTCATCAAATTCTTCTTTAAAAAAGCTTTTGAATAAATTTTTTTTCTACAAAAAGCTTTTTCATAAAAGTTTTTCTATAAAAAGCTTTTCTATAAAAAACTTTTTTGATAAAAGCTTTTCTATAGAAAAGTCTTTCATAAAAGCTCTTTTCGTAAAGGCTTTTGTGCAATTTATTTTTCGATGGGATATATTCTTCATAAATTTTTTTTATAAAAGTTTTTGTTAAAAACTACTTACTCCTTTAGCTACTCATTTATTTGAATTTAAAAAAATTTCTTCATAAAAGCTTTTTAATAAAACTCTTATTTTCTAAAGGCTTTCTCATAGAAAACCCTTGTGTATTAAAGCTTACTATATAAAAAGCTTTCCATTATTCAATTTTTTTTCATAAAAGCTTTTCTATAAAAACACTTTTTCTTAAGATTTTCTCCATAAAATTTTGTTTTAAAAGCTGTTTCATATGAAGGTTTTGTTAGAAAAAGTTTACATAAAAAAACCTTTTTCATAAAAGATTTTATTAAGAAAGCTTTCTTTCATATAAATTTTTGTAGGAATGTATTATGTTTGTAAAGATTTTTCGTAAAAGCTTTTGCTATTTCCAATTAGGTATTTTTTTCATAAAATCTTACATAAAAATCTATAGGGAAACTTGTTCTATAAACAAGTTTTTTTTATAAAAGATTTTCTGTAAAGCTGTCCTAGAGAAAACAGTTTTTTATAAAAACTTTTTTACAGCTTTTTTATAGAAACTTTTCTTTACAGAATCATTGGTATTTTATTAAAAACTATTCTATAAAAAGGGTTATTTCATTTAAAGAAGTTTTTTCATAAAAGCTTTTCAATAAAAAAGCTTTCAAAACCTTTCCCCATGGAAGTTTTATATAAAAAACTCTTAATAAAAAGATTTTTTTTCCAAAAAGCTTTTAAAGAAAGCTTTTATTACAGTTATTTTCATAACGTCTTTTTATTTATTAAACTTTTTAATTTTTTTATAAAATTTGTTTCAAAAACCTATTTCCTATAAAAGATTTTTCATAAATGATTTTGAATAAAAGAGCTTTTTTTCCAAAAAGTTTTTATTTTTGAGAAAAGTTATAATTTTTGAGAAAAGCTTTAATATAAAAATGTTTTTTTATAATAAATTTCTGTAAAAAGCTTTTTTCAGTAATGTTTGTTTAAAAGCTTTTGTAAAAAATATTCCCTAAAAAAGCTTATTTAAAACAAAAAATTTGTTCATAAAAGATTCTCTAAAAGGTTTCTACAAAGATTCTTATAAAAAAGCTTGTTTTATAGAAGCTTTTCTATGCAGAAAGATTTCTATAAAGCTTTTTCATAAAAGTTTTTTATGTAAGTACATACTTTTTATAAACATTTAAACCATAAAAGCTCTTCGATATAAGTTTTTCATAGAGTTTTTAAGGAGTTTTTTTCAAAAAGCTTTTATAGAAAGTTTTTATTACAGTTATTTACATAAAGTCTTTTCTATAAATGAAACTTTTTTTAAGTTTTTTTTTATTAAATTTGTTTAAAAAAGCTATTTCATATGAGGATTTTTCATAATTGATTTTGAAAAAAAAGCTTTTTTCAGTAATGATTTTTGATTTTTCATAAATGATTTTAAATAAAAAGCTTTTTTAAAGAATGTATATAACAATCATTTTTGAGAATAGCTTATCTCTAAAAAAATTTTTGTAATAAATGTTTATAAAAAGCTTTTTTAACTCATGTTTTTTTTTTAAACTTTTGTAAAAAATATTCCCTAAATGAGCTTAATTAAAAAAATAAAGTTTTTTCATGAAAAATTCTCTAAAAATTCACTTAACCTAAAAGTTTTTTACAAACATTCCTATTAAAAAGCATTGTTTATAGAAGCTTTTCTGTGCAAAAAGCTTTTTCATAAAGGTTTTATTAAACTTTTTTGTAGTATAAAAAAAGATTTATTCATAAAGGCTTTTCTTTAAAAAATCTTTTTACCTGGGTTTATGCAAAGGAAAAAAACTTTTTATTTTAGGATTTTAGATTTTTATAATAAAAGCTCTTATTTAAGCAAAGCTGTTATAAAAAGATTTTAATCTAAGAAAAGTTATTTTGAGATATTATTTTGTAAAAAGCTTATATATGAACGTTTTTTTTTATGTTGAAAGCTTAACTATAATTTGTTTTTGAAAATTTTTTCTAAAGCTTTTTCTATTCGAAAGATTTTTTGTAAATAGCTTTATTGTAAGTTTTTTGTGAAACTTTTTTCTATAAAAATATAAACCAAAAGCTCTTTGATGTGAGTTTTTTATAAAATGCATTATATAGAAAAGCTTTTCACATAAACTTTTTTCCATGGAAAAAACTTCTTAGGGAGATATTAAAATTTAATTTTATTCCAATTGACTACAGTGTATCAAATCTATTGACAAACTCTAGTTGTTTTCCGATTAAAAAAAATAATAAGTATATTTATTTGCCTTGGGCTGGTCTTCCCATTTGATCCATTGCTGCTAATGTTGTGGTTGTTTTTATTGTAGTTTTCTGTATCTCATCTATTGTTTAAAGACAATTATATCATATAAATGATTTTATGCTTTGTTTTCAAATGAATATTTGGTTTTTTTATTTATAAGAATTTTTGTACTATTTTTTTACTATGAAAATAACAAATTTCATCATCATGATCAATATCATCAACACGCACACGCATAAACTCACACACATACAGAACATACAAAAGCAAAATCAAATCATCATTATTATCATCATCTTCCTACAAATGCGCAGTTATTGTTAGATATTTATTATTGAAAACGAAATTGAAATTGAAAATTACTTCTATTGAACACTCAATCTGTTTGTTTTAATACTCTGCCACATTTAGACAGACATACACACATACATTTAAATACACATCTAGATACATTCATATACATACTTATCTATGTTTGTATGTAGTACTAAATCTATAACAAAGTTTGTATCTATCACACATTTTCATTATTATATGAATAAAAACAGTTTGTTTACATTTTATTTGTCTATATTGTTCTTTAAAATTTTTATTTAATTTAATTTTTTTTAAATTTTATATTTTTTGTTTTGTATATATTTCTCATTTCAAAAAGCCGCGCCATAAAAATAATTTTTTTATAACACAAAAATATTTCTTTTAATTGAAAAATTACTAGATTTCATGAAGTATATCAATTCAATCATCACCATATTTATACATATATTTATACTTATTTGTTTGATATCTGAATGAATCTGTAGCGGTTGGTATGTGTGTATAGATTTTGTATTTCATGGATGAATGATAAATAGAGATGAGTTGAAAGAAAATGAAAAAAAAAACAAAGAGCAATGAGAGAGTTGCGATTGAAACCTCAACCTCCTCCACATTCAATGTAATAATGTATAACTGCTCAATATTTACAAATAGAGTCCAGTTTTTATTTGTTGGATCTTTTACAATTTTTTTTTTCTTTTTTACAAAGTATTTTATTGCAAATTATTTTTGTTTCTTTTTATTATTATTTATAAATACTGTTAATTTATGGAAATTTTCATTTCATAATCATTGATGTATGGCCGACTGACAGCAGCAAAATGTAAAATGTTTTTTTTTTGTTGTGTTATTTTTGTGTAGCAGCCCCCCACAGCCAAGAGGTTAATGTTTGTTGTTGCTGCTGTTGTTTTTACATACAAGTGGTGGCAGCCTTTGGCATATACAATCATATACAGAGACCCATTCATCTCTGGACAATTTGTCGATAATAATTTAAATAAGCGTTTTGTTCATATTAATTTTGTTGTAAATTGTTATACCCCTACACCACTATAGTGGGGAGGATATTATGGGTTTCTGGTGATGTTTGTAACACTTAAAAATATTGACCCTACACCTTGTATACTATATACCAAACTGCTCAGAATCACTTTTAAGTTCATTAGACTATTCCTCCGTCCGTATAAAAAGAAAATATATAGACAATTTTTTATAAAAGAAAATTTATTAAAAATTTTCTATAAAAAAAAAAAAAATTTAAAAAATGTTCTATAAAAAGAAAATTTATCAAAAATGTTTCTATAAAAAGAAACTTTATAAAAAATGTTTCTATAAAAAGAAAATTTATACAAAATGTTTCTATAAAAAGAAAATTTATAGAAAATTTTCTGTAAAAAGAAAAATTTATAGAAAATTTTCTGTAAATTATCTTTTATAGGAATCTTTTTATAGGAATGTTCCATAAATTTTTTTTATAGAAAATTTTCGATAATTTTCTTTTGTAGAAAATTTTCGATAAATTTTCTTTTGTATAAAATTTTCGAAAAATTTTTTTTTTGTATAATTTTCTATAAATTTTCTTTTTATAGAAAAATTTCCATAAATTTTCTTTTAAAGAAAATTTTTGATAAATTTTTCTATAAAAAGAAAATTTATAGAAAATTATACAAAAAAAAAATTTTTCGAAAATTTTATACAAAAAGAAAATTTATCGAAAATTTTCTACAAAAAGAAAATTTATCGAAAATTTTCTATAAAAAAAATTTATGGAACATTCCTATAAAAAGATAATTTATCGAAAGTTTTCTATAAAAAGAAAATTTATGGAAAGTTTTCTATAAAAATAAAATTTATGGAAAATGTAACGAAAATTGAAAGAAAATTTATGGAAAATTTTCTATAAAAAGAAAATTTATGGAAAATTTTCTATAAAAAGACAATTTATCGAAAATTTTCTATTAAAAGACAATTTATCGAAAATTTTCTATTAAAAGACAATTTATCGAAAATTTTCTATTAAAAGACAATTTATCGAAAATTTTCTATTAAAAGACAATTTATCGAAAATTTTCTATTAAAAGAAAATTTATCGAAAATTTTCTATTAAAAGAAAATTTATCAAAAATTTTCTATAAAAGAAAATTTATGGAAAATTTTCTATAAAAAAGACAATTTATCGAAAATTTTCTATTAAAAGAAAATTTATCGAAAATTTTCTATAAAAAGAAAACTTATCGAAAATTTTCTATAAAAAGAAAACTTATCGAAAATTTTCTATAAAAAGAAAACTCATCGAAAATTTTCTATAAAAAGAAAACTTATCGAAAATTTTCTATAAAAAGAATATTTATCGAAAATTTTCTATAAAAAGAAAATTTAACGAAAATCTTCTATAAGAAGAAAATTTTACGAAAATCTCCTATAAAAAGAACATTGAACAAACATTTCCTATAAAAAGAAAATTTATCGAAAATTTCCTATAAAAAAGAAAATTTATCGAAAATCTTCTATTAAAAGAAAATTTAACGAAAATCTACTATAAAAAGAAAATTTATCGAAAATTTCCTATAAAAAGTAAATTTATCGAAAATTTCCAATAAAAAGTAAATTTATCGTAAATTCCAATAAAAAGTAAATTTATCGAAAATTTCCTTTAAAAAGTAAATTTATGGAAAATTTTCTATAAAATGAGAATTTATCGAAAATTTTCTATAAAAAGAGAATTGAACGAAAATTCTCTATAAAAAAATTTATCGAAAATTTTCTATAAAAAGAAAATGTAACAAAATCTTCTATAAGAAGAAAATTTTACGAAAATCTCCTATAAAAAGAAAATTTATCGAAAATTTCCTATAAAAGTAAATTTATCGAAAATTTTCTATTAATTTATCGAAAATTTTCTATTAAAAGACAATTTATCAAAAATTTTCTATTAAAAGAAAATTTATCAAAAATTTTCTATTAAAAGAAAATATATCGAAAATTTTCTTAGAAAGAAAATTTATCGAAAATTTTCTATAAAAAGAAAATTTATCGAAAATTTCCTATAAAAAGTAAATTTATCGAAAATTTTCTATTAAAAGAAAATTTAACGAAAATCTTCTATTAAAGAAAATTTAACGAAAATCTTCTATAAAAAGAAAATTTATCGAAAATCTTCTATAAAAAGAAAATTTATCGAAAATTTCCTATAAAAAGTAAATTTATCGAAAATTTCCTATAAAAAGTAAATTTATCGAAAATTTCATATAAAAAGTAAATTTATCGAAAATTTTCTATAAAATGAGAATTTATCGAAAATTTTCTATAAATAGGAAATTGAACCAAAATTTTCTATAAAAAGAGAATTGAACGAAAATTCTCTATAAAAAGAAAATTTATCGAAAATTTCGTAACAAAAGATTAACTTTTCTTTTGTTAGAAAATTTTGTGTAAAAGATAAAATTTACCAAAAATTCCTAAAAATAAATTTGAATAATTAAATTATTATATTTTTACAATTACTTACTGTTCTATTTATTTTTGCTCAAATTGTTGTTAAATTAATAACAATATATTTTGTATATTTTTATAACAATTTAAGTGTATGTGTGTGTTTGAGTTAATAACATATAGAATACATTATTAGTCTGTCCATCCTCAGTCTGTCTATACAAATGTGTGCATCCAAATATTTATTCGATTTTATTGATTTTCTTGTTTTTTTTTGTACTGCGTCCACCCAACATCTAATATACATGAGATTGTTTATTTGAAATACAATTTTTTGTTTTATTTGGTACATTTTACTTAAATTTATTTTTGTTAAATAAATTTCTACTTTATTTTGAAAAAAAAAAAAACTCAAAGCAAATGTATAAAAAATACACACAAAAATAATTTTTAATGTGGGTGCATGAATTTTTGGAGAGAGAAAAAAAAAAACAAAATTAGTGATTTGTTTTTAAACAAATTTTCATGGAAAATTACTTCAAGTGTGTTCTATAATGCCGCCTAGAATTTGTTATTATTATTTTAAAATTAAAAATGTTCATAGATGAAGAAGAAAAATTGAAATTGCAAAACTAGATAAATTTAATTTTGAAAAATGTTAAATACTTGTATGTATGTAGTTTGTACTTTTGATATTTATTTGAAAAACATTTAATAGCAACAACATGTTTATATTGATTTAATTGTTTTTATTATAACAAAGTGTATATTTCGAAATAATTTTGGGCTTATTGTTGTTGTTGTAAATAACATTACCCACAAAATGTTTTGAAAATTGTTGAAAATTTCTGAGAAATTTTGTTAATTAAAAAATTATTGTTCAATGATTGTTTAAATATAAATTATATGACTATCAAGATGAAAGAAATTGCTAATTTTAATCATTTTATAGAGTTCATATGAAAACCAAGGACATGCTATATTAAACTTGATAATTATACTTTAGATTAAGCCTAATATTTAAAAGTTTTTTTATTCATAAATATCATTCGTTTCCTGACATTTTCTTCCTTTACTGTTAACAAAAATTGTTTCTAAATTATAGCCTTTATTTTTGTTGGTTATCTGGGGCGTATGATTAATATTTATTGGTTAGTATTTATAGGGAAAATTTATGTTTTAAATTTTATTTAGAACAATTTATGGTATTTTTGTTATTTGGAAAATAAAAACGAAAACCTGTCAAAAATTAATAAATTAATTATGTAAATAATAGAAAAAATAACAACAAAACTACTTTACAGATTAAAGGTAATTATGTAAATACATACAAAGTAATACAATATTTAAATAACATGTTATACACTGAAAGAAATTAAAAACACTAACTAACTAACTAACTAACTA
>NW_023997741.1:0-24857 GCF_015586225.1 Lucilia sericata
TAGTACATTCCATTTGTATAAAGCCACTCCTGTATTTTCTAGATAAGCTTTTTACTCATCCCATGATTTCCTTTTAATTCAGCTCTAAGAATTTTTGTCTATATCCTGTTATTAAATAATTTTCTAAATTCTTTCCTTAACTACTTTAGCATGGTACCATGATTGCTTTTAGTTATAAATGTCCCACCACTCCCAGCACGAGATATAAGAAGAAGTAGAACTTATAATTATCTGGTTATTCTCTTGCTTTAAAGCAATGAAGTCAGTCCTCAGACCTGTTTACATTCAAATACTACTTTTTTTTTACTTTTAAGATCTTTTAGAAATCATAAGGAAATTCAAAACAGCAAATTAAAGGAAAGTATGATGAATCAGCATTAATAGCAACTTTAACATTACTCATACGCAGGCAGCAATCATGTTAATTTTTCCAAATGTACACATGAACGCACACATACTCAGAGACAATCGCTTGCTCATTACAATAGAAAAAATAAAATGGAAAAAGAGCATAAGTAGTTAATAGAAAGACAAAGCACACATGTTAAACACATACTTATGCAAACAGGGATATTCCTGCTGTTTGCGATAAATGTCCCGAATTAGAATTTTACTTTACTTTGATAACAAAATCATTGAATAGTTCACAGTTTCTGGATTACGATAAACTTTTATCTATATTGCTTATGCCATAATGTTGCAAATTAGATTAGAAAAGTAACTATGCATTACACTTTAAAACTACTGGGTTATTCTTGTTCATAACATTATGTGATTTTGTTTGTGTCTGAATTGAGTTCAAGCTAATGGTAGAATGATTTCTATAACCTCATAACAAGATAGAACAAAATCAGTTACCGTATGGGTGGGAAAAGTTCATCCTTTAAATTTTTCTCTATAGCCTGCTGTAGAGTCTGTGAGTAGTAATATCAATTTGCAAAAAGCAGAAAAATGGAAAAAATTCCATATAGAATTTATGATGTGCCTCATATGGCGCCCAACAAGCCGCGACAAAAGAGCAAACGAACGAACAATAATAATACAAACTTCTAAACAGGCCTTTACAACAACAATATATAAACAAAGATGACATGACTGTTATTTGCTGTTGCTTCTGCTTATGACGATGAAGCCACCGTTTTGTCTTCAGTTTTATATATGTAGTTTTTTTTTCTTCTCCAATTTCGTTCATCATTGTGTGAGTATTTTTGCAAGTGTGCCTGGTTTTTATAGCACACACACTGTATACAGTCTTACATACATACGTAGCAATGTTGATGATGATGACAACATTGAAAATATATCACGTCCTATATAGCCGTCATATGGTATATTTCACACAGATACGAGTTAAAAAAGGAACAAAAGCGTAACTAAAAACAATAACAGGCCAACTAAACCGAACAAAGGACTTTTATTTAAAAACGTGTCAGTCAAAAGAAAACAATTGGTTGAAACGAATTGTATTTACTTTAGAAATGGTTTTATAATATAAATAGACAATTTTAAATGTTGGCTAGTAAAAAAAAGGTAAAGCATAGGTTTTTGGAAAAATCAAAACTTATAATTTGTCATGAACCGTATGTGCGTGACTAAAATTATATGGAAACAATTTGGGTTAAATTATTATCTAAAGAATGTAGGGGCAGAAAGGAAATTTTTTTGAAAGAAATGTGGCATTTCTAAACGGCAGACTCGGTCAGGATAAAATATGACATGTATCTATCTAAAGTGCATTCGAATTTAAGTTTTGAAAATGGACCACTCAACTCAAAGTGGGATATCTTCGACATTTTAAAACGCTTCCAATTTTTTTGTTTCTTATTCGATTTCAGAGACATTTATATTTTTCAATATGTCGCTCTAACACTCTTCCCAATTTGATTTATTTTTTTTATCAAAATTTAAAATCAGAAAACTAGGATCAGAAAATAGTTTCGGAAGTTAGTTAGTTAGTTAGTTAGTGTAGTTAGTTAGTTAGTTAGTTAGTTAGTTAGTTAGTTAGTTAGTTTAGTTAGTTAGTTAGGTAGTTAGTTAGTTAGTTAGTTAGTTAGTTAGTTGTTAGTTAGTTAGTTAGTTAGTTAGTAGTTAGTTAGTTAGTAGTTAGTAGTTAGTTAGTTAGTTAGTTAGTTAGTTAGTTAGTTAGTTAGTTAGTTAGTTAGTTAGTAGTTAGTAGTTAGTTAGTTAGTTAGTTAGTTAGTTAGTTAGTTAGTTAGTTAGTTAGTAGTTAGTTAGTTAGTTAGTAGTTAGTTAGTTAGTAGTTAGTTAGTTGTTAGTTAGTTAGTAGTTAGTTAGTTAGTTAGTTAGTTAGTTAGTTAGTTAGTTAGTTAGTTAGTTAGTTAGTTAGTTAGTTAGTTAGTGTAGTTAGTTAGTTAGTTAGTTAGTTAGTTAGTTAGTTAGTTAGTAGTTAGTTAGTTAGTTAGTTAGTGTAGTTAGTTAGTTAGTTAGTTAGTTAGTTAGTTAGTTAGTTAGTTAGTTAGTTAGTTAGTTAGTTAGTTAGTTAGTTAGTTAGTTAGTTAGTTAGTTAGTTAGTTAGTTAGTAGTTAGTTAGTTAGTTAGTTAGTAGTTAGTTAGTTAGTAGTTAGTTAGTTAGTTAGTAGTTAGTTAGTTAGTTAGTTAGTTAGTTAGTTAGTTAGTTAGTTAGTTAGTTAGTTAGTTAGTTAGTTAGTTAGTTAGTTAGTTAGTTAGTTAGTTAGTTAGTTAGTTAGTTAGTTAGTTAGTTAGTTAGTTAGTTAGTTAGTTAGTTAGTTAGTTAGTTAGTTAGTTAGTTAGTTAGTTAGTTAGTTAGTTAGTAGTTAGTTAGTTAGTTAGTTAGTTAGTTAGTTAGTTAGTTAGTTAGTTAGTTAGTTAGTTAGTTAGTTAGTTAGT
This sequence comes from Lucilia sericata, assembly GCF_015586225.1. Taxonomy (NCBI): domain Eukaryota; kingdom Metazoa; phylum Arthropoda; class Insecta; order Diptera; family Calliphoridae; genus Lucilia; species Lucilia sericata. The sequence goes on from NW_023997741.1 coordinate 2,869, forward strand.
TAGTTAGTTAGTTAGTTAGTTAGTTAGTTAGTTAGTTAGTTAGTTAGTTAGTTAGTTAGTTAGTTAGTTGTAGTTAGTTAGTTAGTTAGTAGTTAGTTAGTTAGTTAGTTAGTTAGTTAGTTAGTTAGTTAGTTAGTTAGTTAGTTAGTTAGTTAGTTAGTTAGTTAGTTAGTTAGTTAGTTAGTTAGTTAGTTAGTTAGTTAGTTAGTTAGTTAGTTAGTTAGTTAGTTAGTTAGTTAGTTAGTAGTTAGTTAGTTAGTTAGTTAGTAGTTAGTTAGTTAGTTAGTTAGTTAGTTAGTTAGTTAGTTAGTTAGTTAGTTAGTTAGTTAGTTAGTTAGTTAGTTAGTTAGTTAGTAGTTAGTTAGTTAGTTAGTTAGTTAGTTAGTTAGTTAGTTAGTTAGTTAGTTAGTTAGTTTTCAGAGTCTGCGATTTCTTATATTTCCCCGTGTAGGGTTTGAATATGTACAATGTACATTGTACATATACGTATATAGAGGACCATCACTGAAGTCTAGATAAAAGTGCAGCTCCATATACATATCTATGTATATAATACAAACTAAACACTCCACATGTTGCAAGTTACATGGCTGGTTTATTGTTTTGTTTCACTTTAAAACTATAAAATGTAAGGGATTCGAAGTGTTTCACTTGTGTGTGTATGTGTGCATTTCTCTACGAATTTATGTCTCTGAGTGTATTACAGCTGTTTTTGTTGTTGCTGTTGTTGTTGTTGCTTATGTTATTGTAACAGTAGTTGTTTATTTATCCTTTAATTTTTCACAAGGGATTTGTTTTTGTCTCTCATATTCACATACACACAACCGGGACAACAAATACAATAACAAGTAATAGTTAGTTTGTTAGATGTCTGTTTGGAAGCACATACATTTATAAAAAAACGGACATTGATATATCCACACACCAATACACATGGGTGTCTAAAATACATACACATATATTTATTCATTATAAATACAATATGATTGTTTTGTATCTTACATTTGAGAGATATATTCATTCAATCTCACTGTGTCGGCCTGTCTGTTTGTCTATTCAACTAACTTTAACACATACTTTGAAAATCGCTTACAAGTACATACACACATACATACACAAATTGAAAAACACGCATAAATACTAATCAGAGTTTTAGTGATTTGTTTGGACTCTAAGTAGTTGTAGTACGACCATCGAAATGAGTGACTGGGTCAGTGATGTGTTAACTTGACCATAGAATTGTAATAAATTAAATTATGATCAAAAAGTTAATACTTTTTCAATCTGAAAACTTTTGCCCATAAATTGTTATTTAGTTTTGTATTTTTAGCGTATTTATGTGTATTTATTTATGAGGGTTTTTATATTAGTTTGTGTTTTTAATTTATATTTATGGCAAATTGTGTTGTTAAAGATTTCCAATAAAATTTAAGTGATTAAGAGTTGGCATATAATGGAGTTTATGTGAAAGCATTTTTTTAATGAAGATTTAGGAGGAGTTGTATTTTTAATGGTCAATATTATACCAGCGAAATGTGAATTGAAACAACAGTATTTAGAGGGCTGAAACCACAAATCTGTAAACCAGCTACAGAGACTGATTAAGCAGAGAATACAACCGGAGCAAACGTCATGCTACATCTTTACCAGTCATGAAATTGTTTTGCTATTAATTACAAATTCTTAGGGGAAGATTATAGTAGGCAAAGCGAGAGCATCGTTTTGGAAGAGCGAAACATATTTGAAGACAATTATTTGAAGTTCAAGTTCCATATGGAACCCAAAATCTTGCGATAGATATATAAAATAATCCTAATGCTCTGCATTCCGTATTGTATTTGCAGTCAATTGCCATTAAGGTTTTTATAAATATGTGCTACTTTTATACACTGATTGATTTCAAAATAAAATTTTACTTTCTCTATGGAAAAAACAAACAAAAAAGTCCACTTCAACTAAAAACCTCAAACATTAGCAATAACAAGTCTATAAAAGTGAATTGATGAAGCACTTAAAAAAAATTATTAAAAACAAATACTAAAAGGAACTTTTAAACATTCACATAATTGTAGCATTTTACAAAAAAGTTTAAAGTGTTTTAAAACAAGTTAGAGTGCTATATTCGGCTGAGCCGAATCTTAAATACCCTCCACCAGCTAGTTTTATATTAATACTGTTTAAATTGATGAAATATTTATAGAAATAAGTTTTCTCATGTCTTAAATAGGAAAACCTCAAGAGTTAAACAGCTTAAATCTGTTACAATTCCAAGATTTTTTGAACATTACAAACCCCATTTTCTTTTATATTTTTATAGCGCCCTAAGATATGCTTAAACGATACTTAATAATTTGTAAGAAAAAAATTAAGGAAATTCAAATTTTCGGGGCAGGACCTAGTATGGGAGATATGACCAATTATGGACCGACCGTAAAAAAATCTTTAAGTAACATTTCTGTATATAAAAACTATATTTCAGTCAAATTTTGTATCTATATCGTAATTTAGGAATAAGTAATGTGTGTTTAAGTGATTTTCTGAAGGGAACCTTGTACGGGACCGATCACAACCATATTATGAACCGATCGTGAAAAAATCTTAAAATATAAATTTTGTATACAAAACTAATATTTGTGCCAAATTTTGTGTCAATAGCTTTATTTGGTAATGAGTAATGTGAGTTTAAGAGATTTTCGTAAAAGGACCATGTATGTGAGCTATGACCAATTATGTATATAAAGACAAAATTTCAAAATTCTGAATCTATATCATTATTTGGTAATGAATATTGTGCATTTAAGTGATTTTCTGGAGAGGACCTAGTATGAGAGCTATGACCAAATATGGACCGATTGCAAAACAATTTTATAGTGTAATTTATGTATATAAGAGCAATATTTGTGCTAAATGTTTATATATCAATATTTTGTAATGAGTTTTGTGCGTTTAAGTGATTTTCGGGAGGGGACCTTGTATAGGAGCTATGACCAATTATGGACCGATCCGAAAAAACATCCATAATAATATTTCTGTATATGTGAACAATACTTGTACCAAATTTTATATGGATACTTTAATTTAGTAATGAGTTATGTGCGTTTAAGTGATTTTCTGAAAGGCACCTTGTATAGCAGCTATGACCAATTATGGACCGATCGGAAAAAAATTCCATAGTAATATTTCTATATATGAGAGCAATACTTGTACCAAACTTTATATGGATATTTTAATTTAGTAATGAGTTATGTGTGTTTAAGTGATTTTCGGGAGGGGACCTCGTATGGGAGCTTTGACCAATTATGGACCGATCGGAAAAAAATTGCATACTAATATTTCTGTATATGTGAGCAATACTTGTACCAAAAATTTTAAATGGATATCTTGATTTAGTAATGAGTTATGTGCGTTTAAGTGATTTTCGGGAGGGGACCTTGTATGGGAGCTATGACCAATTATGGACCGATCGGAAAAAAATTTCACAGTAATATTTTTATGCATTTAAAGCAATACTTGTACCAAATTTTATATGGATATCTTAATTTAGTAATGAGTTATGCGCGTTTAAGTGATTTTCGGGAGGGGACCTTGTATGGGAGCTATGTCCAATTACGGACCGATCCAGAAAATTTTTTCTCTCAATGAATTCTATTAACATAAAATTTTAATTTGTGAAATTTTGTGAAGATATCAACATTCTGACGGAAGTTATTAACAAAAAACTTATTTTCTGGGAATATGCACTTCTGTTTGGGAGGTATATGAAATTATGGACCGATGCTGACAATTTTCAGCAGAAATAAATATTTTGTGTGGAAACGAATGTGTGATGACTTTCATGAAATTATCTTGCACAGTTTTCGAGAAAATTACATCAGAATGTGTAAAAAATGCTTATTTTTTTCGAGGTTGTTTTAAATTTTGATTCATAACTTTTCCCAATGTGAACAGATTTTGCTCATTTTCAATACCAAACTGTACCGGATAATAGTGAATGTTTTGGGTGAATTTGGTTAAATTATATTGCTTCGTTTTAACGTGAGCGTGTTTTACACAGACAGACAGACAGACAGACGGACGGACGGACGGACGGACGGACAGACGGACATAGCTAAATCGACTCAGAATTTCATAAGGACCCAGAATATATATACTTTGTTGGGTCTCAGATGAATATTTCTTGGTGTTACACACGGAATGACAAAATTATATATACCCTCTATCACCACTGATGGTGGTGGAGGGTATAAAAAGAACTAAAATAAAATATACGTATGTATATAAAAGGAAAAAAAATCAGAATAAAAACTGAAAATATATATAAAATTATACTTAGTTTGTTTGCAGCAATAAAGTTGTTCAAATAAACTTCAAATACTGCAATAACAAAAACAACAACATTAAACCATTAAAATAGTTCTTGCCAATGTATACTGTCCAGCTATGTAGCTCTATTTGTTGGTTAAAAATACTTAAACATAAGGACTTTGATAGTGTGCCAAGTACACAAAACAAATTCTAGGAAAAAAAGTGAAATTAAAAATAAAATGAAAATGGCTTAGAAATAGAAAATACAAATAGAACAATACAAAACAGAATTTGTTGTAAAACGACAATTAGAAGTCAACCACAATAATTGCTAGAAAAAAGTATTGAGCAAAAAAGAAAAACCAAAACAATTGTAACAACTACAATTGCAATACACTTCAACTACAATGTATTGGTTATTGGCAATACCACTCACTACCAATGAGCTCTGGCAGCAACATCAGTGGTCAAGGAACAAATATGGTTAGTGATGCAAACAAAAGGAAAATATGGGGGGGGGGGTGTGTTTGTGTGAGTTTGTTTAAAATATCATTTGCACAATTACAGAGAAGAACAATTTAAGTTTTTGATAGCATTGTTAACGAAATGTACTATCGATTATAATAAATTGGGAATAAATATTTATTCAGCAGTTTTATTAATGTGATCTGGGATTACAACCTGGGAAACTGTGATTACAGACTGATATATCGGCCTGGGGCTAATGATTACAAAAAGTAATTCATTACATGGTCAATTGTAATAACTTGTAAAGTGTAATGGAGCAATAACAAGTAATTTAACAACTACAATTACTTGTAATTAAATATTTGCCAATTACAACTATTTGTAATTGTAATTGAAGTTTTTCCAATTACAATTATTTGTAATGTGTAGTTGACCAACAACCAATTACTGATTATAATTGAAGTTTTGTTAATTACAATTACTTGTAATTGTAATTGAAGTTTACCAATTGCAATTACTTGTAATTATAATAGAAAAAATTCAAAATTACAAGTAATTGTAGTTGGAAATTTTTCAATAAAAACTAGTTGTAATTGGCAAGACTTCAATTACAATTCAAAAACTAATTTAGCAAGAAGGAATTGAATGTTCTGTAATGAATTCTGTAGAATTGGTTATGACGACAAGCAGAAAGAGTCACTAGGACATCTACTCTGTCTTTGACTATTTCTATTCGCGTTAACTTCTTAGAGAAAAGATTAATCGAAGGATTATCTAATATATCTAACAGAAGACTAATGATCTTGATTGCACCTTTTGAAATCTGTAGAGTCCATCGTTGATTTTTTCTCTCTATTTCTTGATCTGCTTTTCTCAACAAATATATATATTTTTTTTTGCGTTTTGTACCGAAAATCCTCCCATTAAAGATTTTATTGTTATTTCCCTTATATTTTTGGACGAGGTGGCCCGTACTAAAGTCGCACAAATCTTGGGATACCTTTTTTATATTCTTTATTATTTAACACATCGAAATATTGGTCATAGACCCACAAAATACATATTCTGGGTCCTTATTAAGACGATCTAGCCATGTCCATCCGTCTGTCTCCTGTTGAAAGCACGATAGATTCCGAACGGAATAAACTACAGGATTGAAAATTTCCACAAATATTCCTTAAAAGTTTGTTTAGTATTAAAAATTGGTAATATCGGAGCACGTTTTCGGATAGCCCCCCTACAAGTGGACCCCGGAAAAACAGCTTTAACGTCCATAACTTTTTCAAAAGTACGAGTAAAGCGATGAAATTCGACATAAATGAGTTTATTATATTCCAAAAATCTCTCTGGAACATTCTGAAGTTTATGCTACTTTAACGCAGCATTACCTTTGACTTTACTCACAAAAGAATCACATCATTTAACTTTACGAGCTGCCTTTCTAATGGAAGTCCTTGATGCTTTCGAAACAATTGTTCGAATTATTTTGTCTTACCAATATCTGCTACATGTCAGCTGCATACCAATTATAGGGTATCAAATAATAAATTTCCGCTTGGTGAAAGTTTATTTTAAGACTTGTTTTCTTTTCTTCTAGTATTCAAACTATCTGGAACTAAGAACTAAGTATGAATACACGCATGTGTACAAAATAAAGTTAAAAATCTTCTATATTGTTGGTCTTGAAACTTATTTAATGGGAAGACTTTTTATAACTTGAAATAAAAGTTTTTCCCTTTACTGATGGTTGTGCTTTATATGAATGGGTGAGTTCATTTATAGTCGTAATCCAGCAAACATTTTGAAAGACAAAACTTTTGGCGATCTTCGTGGACGTGATATAAGTGTGTACTTCTTGGTAAATACTCATAACACCTGCAGTTCTACAAAGAGTCAATGCATCCGAAAAAGAAAGTGATTTCCACTAACGTCTAACCACCTAGTTGGCTCTAATTCGTCTTTCGTCACGAATGTACACTTTGTAAACGAAGGTGAAGATAATCATAACTTTACAGTGCCCTTTGTAAGCGAGAGAGGGGACACTTAAAAAGCACATGTCTGCCTCTTCGTAATCTATGGGGTAACGATTGACTTCCTTGTAGGACAAGCTGGTCACCTGGACAGTTGGTGGCTAGGTGTAACCCTATGTGGTAGGTTAAATAGGGAGTTCGGGACTGTCCGACCGAACTGCTGTGACAGGATATACATTTAGAAGGAATACTTTTGGATGACATTTTTATACTTTTGTACGTCATTTTTTATGATAGATAAATGGGATCACATTCGTCAGAAAGTTCACTTGTGATACTCCACGTAAAACAGATCTCTCTAACGGAAGATATTTCAGATTAATCGGCTAAATGAAACTTCCTGATGTCTTCCGCTTTAGAAAATGTTTGCTGTGTTATCAGAATATATCGTGTTAGTATGAAAGTATGGGTGTTCTGTATAAGTGTTAGTCACTTGTTTACAAAATACTTTAGAAAATTACTCACTATGCAGCATGTTAATGGTAGAACTACAAGTACGAGTGAAAAGTACTTGGTGTATGGAAAATAACTTTATGCCAAACAAACATGCAATTCGATTACAAACACTTTAAAAATGAAGTGGGAGTTACAGCAAGAGTCTGCTGGTTTACTCCTAGATGTAGTATATGAAAGCGTAGTGTTGTTCAACAACTTGTAAAAAAATAGTTTTAAGGGTTTGGTCATTTTTGTAAAAAGTATCTCATAACAATGTCAGTTTTCTTTCTTTATTATGGTGGATTAGATATTTAAGGTAATGGGTTAGTTTTTTAGTTTTCAATGAAAATATAGTATTTTTTGTGAGATATGTGCATACTTTTTTTAGTTGCTAAAAATAGTTTTATATGTATGTATTTGTTTTATTGTACAAATCATGCGGGTTGTTTCATTTGCTTTAATTTTATTATATTTTCTATGATTGCGACAAAAACTTTATTGGAGACATATTAAATTATATGCTTGAACAATTTATTTGTATTTTGTTTTAGAACTTTTAATTGCTTCAATGAACCATGAATATTGGTTTTGATCTTTTTCGTTTTTTTTTCCTTTTATGTACAATTGCAAAGGTCATTAAATTTGATGTCTTTTTTCGTTTTATGAGAATTTTAAAATTTTTGTAATTGTAGTTGGTTGCTGTTGAAAAGTGTTTTAATTGCAGTTAAGAAATTTTCATTTACTAAAGTTAAGAACAGATTTTGAAGAGGTTGCAAAAAACTTCTTCTAACATCTAAGTTTCTTAGAAAAGTTTTATTTAAATCTTATGAAAATGTTTTCCAAATTATTAACTGAATATGCAATTAAAGCACGTTTTATGAGAAATAAATTGTTAATAAAATGTCATTTGCATTTCCATTCGAAAGCATACCTTATACTTTAAAACTGTTTACTAACGTTATTTATTTTAAACAAATAAATTGAAAATGTGCCATTTTTATTCTGCTGAAAAATATACATATAAACTTCCACCCCCACCAATAAAAACCACATGCAATAAAAATCTCTGATTTTATGTTAATACATACATATGTACATATATAATGACATAATCATTAGGGTTACCCCTATTTTATCATTTAATACAAAACTAATATAACTTAAGTTTTTTAAAGCCTCTAAAGGACCTTAATCAAAGAAGGATATAGGCTAAGTCTTAATGTGGAGGCAAAAATCCAATATTACTTATGAAGGAGGGCAGAGGGGGTCCTATAGACATCTTTAGGTCAGGATCAACTGCGAAAGATGATTGTCTATCCAACTAAAAAGGAAATATGTCTAAACCTAACTCCTGTTGACGGACATGACGACCGGAAACTAAAAAGTATAAGACCAGCAAAGCATATCGATATTGGGCGCTGTGTAGGAAAACTCGTAAATAAGTATATAGGCGAAGTTGTAATGGAGGAGCAAGAACCGAAATTATTTAAGAAGCAGTGCCGTAGGGATGTCACAAACATCTTTAGGCTGAGAAACCAACTAAAACGGAAATATATACGCCTAACTTCTGTTCTCGGACAGGACGATCAGAAGCTAATGGGACCAGCAAATCATATAGATTTTGGGTGTTGTGTAGGAAAACTCGTAATGAGTCTCAGTCCAACTAAAACACATTGGTTTTATAAAAGCGCAATCCCTGCTTACTCTTTTCTAATTGGACGCTTTAGACAAAGAGAGAAACATAATGCTATTTTGATGCTTTCAGCGTACATATTGCTTGAGCGTTAGAGGATGAGACCTCAATGTATGTTGCATACAAATGTCTAACTTATACACAATAACCAGACGAGACCGATTGCATAATGGAAACAGAAATTGGCGTCAGCGCTGTCTGGACCAATGTATCCATTAGATAGGAAATCGTGGTCAAAACAAAACGGGTCTGGAGATATACATTGAAAACCTGGAAATCAAAATTCACTATCGTCTTCTAGTCTATGCGGAAGTCCATTCTACTACGATTTGGTGGAGTCTTTCAGCGTACATGTTGCTTGAGCGTTAGTCTAGGCGGAAATATTTTGCGAGAATCCTAAAAAGATTAAATCTAGGACAGTATTGTATTGCAAGAGAGTCATACGTGATTTTTCTTTCAGTGATAAAAAATTAGCTGCATATTTTTTCAGATCTGATGTATTATACATCACACTTTCAAACCAGACATAACCTATAAAACCATTTGCCTTATCACATGAAACATGAGCAACGAATGGGCAACAGAAAAATTAACATAGATATAAATTTTAAGGGCCAAATGTACTCTAAGGGTTCTCGCTAGATAACGAGCTCTCCATATAACCTAACCAACAGTTTTATTTTCATTTTTTCACAGATACTCCCACTGTACATCGCGTGTATTCCTAAAAGTATGTGTGAATATTTAGGTGCATATTGCATATATTCGTAATATATGTTTTATAATGTTGTTGCTGCTGCTAAATTTTTGTTGGCATACAAATATTAGATATGCCAAAAAAAGGCAAAAACCTACAAACACATACATATATATATATGTATATGTATATAAATGCATATGTATACATATTTTTCTATAAATACAAAAAGCTTCAACAGCAGTCATGCATTCTTCTAACCAAACACTCCCTCTCTTTTGAAACGTTTTATATAAAATACACAATTACGAACACACACACCCACACACAAATATGTATTTATTAAGTACATACACACACTCTCATATTCACACAAATTATTTAGATTAAATAGAGTAAAAAGAATTTTCTCCATAAAGTGGTTAACCTATGATTTGCTGGTTTATTATGCACCATACTTTAGGTTAATAGACTTGCTTGTTTTACAAACAAAAATATATATTTTTTGCATTTTTGTTGAGTATTTTTTTGGCGTTTTTTGTTTTATTTAGCCAAAAATATTGGCAATATTTTATAAAATTAATGAAAGAGTTAAATTAAAATTTTTATGGAATAGAAACAAAAAAACCTATATTTGGCAAGTGAGATTTTGAAAGACTTTTTGCATAATTGTTGGCATTTAAAATGGGGTTTTAGACATTTTTAGTTTTAGCTTTAATTAGGGAATATTCGGCCAAAAACACTGCTATATGATACCTTAATAATATTAGAAAAGTAAATATTATTAAATAAAAAATTTATTTAATTGAAATCGCCAATCATTTAATTATCTAGAACAATTTTTACTACAACAAATTTAACGCTACTACTAACAACATACATATTTTACACATCCATCAAATTAAGTGCATTTTTATGCTTTCAATAAGTGGCCATCAAATCACGAAAACCAACAAAATTTTAAGTGAAAAACATTAGCTTATCAATACGATAAAAGCTTGTTAAACAGCAACATTTTCATTTCAAAAATTGCTATTTTATAGCAAAAAATTACAATTTAGACATAAAAATTATACGATAACTGCTCTACAAGCATGAAAAATTTCCCAATTCCCTGTAATAAACATAGTAGAAGCAAAAAAGACATATCTAATAAAAGTTGGCCACATCTAAATAATTAAGTTTCAAATACTTATTTATGTATATAGTCAGTCAATTTTATAGCAATAATAAAAATTTAACAACTTGTCTATTTACTTTTTGCCACTTTAGTTTAAATGTTAACAAAAAGACATTAAATAATAAATAAAATCAAAATGTTAAGGGCGCCTAAATGTATGTACAACATAAGCATACATAATATTAATAAATTTAACTTACCTTTATTAATGTTTCAACAATTTTAGCATCTAAAAGATAAAGCAGACAAGAAAAGAAGACAAATTTCATAAATATTTAAATATGATATATAATAAAAAGTAATATCTAACATAAAATGTTGTAGTAATAATAATGAAATATGTACCACTAATATTTTATTTATGCATATGAAAACATACTCGTTTATAACTTAGTATCGTCATTTATTTGATGACTGTTCCGTTTTATTAATATTTGAGCGAGAGCTTCTCATTTTGTTAAACCCTTAAACAAATCGCTATGGCCTTGGCTTTGCATGTTGTTATTTATATAGCTCATTTACTACTAGACTGACATAAATCGCAAAAAATCATTTTGAGAATAACGTCATTGAATGTTTTGTGAAATTTTACAACATTTTAAATAATTTTCAAACAGATCGCCAGATTTGAAATTTGAAAATAATACAAATTTTAGAAAATAGACAAAACCATAACTGTTAATAACTTTCGCTGGAATGTCGATATCCATACAAAATTTTATAACTTAAAGTTTCATGTCAATAGAATTCATACAGAAGAAAAATGTTTAGGAACCCGTCCATAATTGTTCATAGCTCCCATACAAGATGCCCTTTAGAAAATCATTCAAACGCAGACAGCTCATTATCAAATAATGATATCCATTCAAAACTTGGCACATATATTACTTTTGCAAACAAAAATGTTATCTGAAAACTTTTTAAAGATGGGTCCACAGTTCAGTTTGTTCATAGCTTCCATACTACGTTCTCTCCCGAAAATCACTTAAAAGCAAATAACTCATTACTAAATACAGATATAAATACAAAATTTGGTACAAATATTGCTTTTATATACAGAAAAGTTTGTAATTTTTTTTTTTGAAATTGCTCCCATATAAGGTTCCCTTCAGAAAAACACATTACAAAATAATGATATCCACACAAGGCCTCCTCCCGAAAATCACATAAACGTACATAACTCATTATTAGAACTGAACTAGAACTGAACTAGAACTGAACTAGAACTGAACTAGAACTGAACTAGAACTGAACTAGAACTGAACTAGAACTGAACTAGAACTGAACTAGAACTGAACTAGAACTGAACTAGAAGTGAACTAGAAACTGAACTAGAACTGAACTAGAAACTGAACTAGAACTGAACTAGAACTGAACTAGAACTGAACTAGAACTGAACTAGAACTGAACTAGAACTGAACTAGAACTGAACTAGAACTGAACTAGAACTGAACTAGAACTGAACTAGAACTGAACTAGAACTGAACTAGAAACTGAACTAGAACTGAACTAGAACTGAACTAGAACTGAACTAGAATGAACTAGAACTAACTAGAACTGAACTAGAAACTGAACTAGAACTGAACTAGAACTGAACTAGAACTGAACTAGAACTGAACTAGAACTGAACTAGAACTGAACTAGAACTGAACTAGAACTGAACTAGAACTGAAACTAGAACTGAACTAGAACTGAACTAGAACTGAACTAGAACTGAACTAGAACTGAACTAGAACTGAACTAGAACTGAACTAGAACTGAACTAGAACTGAACTAGAACTGAACTAGAACTGAACTAGAACTGAACTAGAACTGAACTAGAACTGAACTAGAACTGAACTAGAACTGAACTAGAACTGAACTAGAACTGAACTAGAACTGAACTAGAACTGAACTAGAACTGAACTAGAACTGAACTAGAACTGAACTATGAACTGGAACTAGAACTGAACTAGAACTGAACTAGAACTGAACTAGAACTGAACTAGAACTGAACTAGAACTGAACTAGAACTGAACTAGAACTGAACTAGAACTGAACTAGAACTGAACTAGAACTGAACTAGAACTGAACTAGAACTGAACTAGAACTGAACTAGAACTGAACTAGAACTGAACTAGAACTGAACTAGAACTGAACTAGAACTGAAACTAGAACTGAACTAGAACTGAACTAGAACTGAACTAGAACTGAACTAGAACTGAACTAGAACTGAACTAGAACTGAACTAGAACTGACTAGAACTGAACTAGAACTGAACTAGAACTGAACTAGAACTGAACTAGAACTGAACTAGAACTGAACTAGAACTGAACTAGAACTGAACTAGAACTGAACTAGAACTGAACTAGAACTGAACTAGAACTGAACTAGAACTGAACTAGAACTGAACTAGAACTGAACTAGAAATGAACTAGAACTGAACTAAAATGTTGTCCTTTTTCCAAATTGCAAACGTTTTTATACCAAAGGACCGTGTGACATTTTTAAAAGTGTCATACTATTTATTTTAAAAAAAAAACAAGTTAATTTTCTTTTATCTTGCCACTTAAATTTATCAGCAAATAAAATAACACTCAATTTAATAATATAACTAAATGTAAACAAAATTTTCAAAAGTCCTTTATTCTTAATTCTGTTGGCATTTCTGTATGATATACATACATACTCTTGTATTTGTTTTATTGATTTTATACATTAAAGTCTGTGTTGAGCTACTTAAGGCCAAATGGCCTTTAAGTTGTTTACATCTCTACTCGTCGTATATTATTATTTACATTTTATTAATTTTTCCTTATTTTCTTTACGGTAAATAAACGTCAACTGATTTTACATTCCCTTACAAAAATAATCATCTTAATGATAAATATCAGATTAAGTATAGTCGTATATCATACACAAAAGGAAATAAGGTATATGAAGTATATACATATGTATAGTTATGTCTGTGTAAACAAGAAATCTTACTTAGTAGTAGTATTTATACATGCAAACGTATAAATTCGAAGCACAATGGGTTAGAGTTAAGAATATTGAGACATTATCAAAACTATACAACAATGTTATATGTATAGTAAAATCTTTTCCATTTAATGTATCACACCCCATTGTGCAATATTACTAAATAAAAAAATGAAGGCTTTATATAACAGCACAAAAACACATAAATTTAATATGTTTCGTATACATACACTGGTGTATTATTTACCCACTTATGTATTCTTTTGGAAATAACCACATGACACAATATATACAACAATAGTTTGAGTAAAAAAAGTTAAAATAGGAACTTTTACATGCAACTCATCACATGTATCTGAACTGAATACAGGGTAGAAAATCAAAATATTTTTAATTGAATTAAAAAAGTAAATGATGACAAGTGAAATAGTTGCTGCTTTTGATTTGATAGAAAACTTTGTTAAAAAGTTAATTAAGAAAAATACTTATCACCCTGTTAATTTCATAGGCAGGAAAGTTACTTGACCTACTATATATTATATTTTTTGTTATATATATATATTTTTTGTTATATATATATATTTTTTGTTATATTTTGTAAAAATGTTATGTAATACTGTTGTCTCTTAAATTCCGTAAATAATATTAATCAAAAATTTAATATATTAGTTTTAGCTCTCAGTTGGAATATGTACTTATCATAGTTGTGTCATATTATACAAACGTCATCCGAGAAAAATAAAAATTGTATTCATGTCCAAATCATAATTTTTTATGATTTCAATATTTAAAATCTGTCTATGTGTGAGTTAGGAAGAATTTATTAACAAAAATGGATGTAAAATAGATGCAATTATTATAAATTTTTAGACTGCTACTCTAATAAATTAATGAAATTCAGATATTCCAAAATGAAGTTTATTTATTAAATTCCCCCGTCAAAAAATAAAACAATTTATTCACAACAGTGAATTTATATAGTATTTTTAATAATTGGCCTTTTAAGGTCAGAAATATAAATCATTATTTGCATAAATATTGAATTTAATATTCATTCTTGATATGCTATAAAATCATTCTCGGTTGTATTATATCAAGTTATATTATTTTTAAAAGAAAAGGTGAAAAAGCAAGACTTCCAGACAGTTAATGATGACATGTTTTCGTGGCTTGCTTTGCTTTTCTTGTGAAATTTACACAATTTTAAGGCATCAACATTTTATGCAAACATATTTTTTTTTTTTTTTGCCTCTATTGTATTATTTACAGCCTTCAGCTTAAAGACAAAAGGTGTTATATTCTTACGCACATGCAGTTATTTAATTTGTAATGTTAACCATAACTAAAAAAACGAAATTGATCGACAGTTATAGTTTAGTCTAGTTCAGTTCTAGTTCAGTTCAAGTTCAGTTCTAGTTCAGTTCTAGTTCAGTTCTAGTTCAGTTCTAGTTCAGTTCTAGTTCAGTTCTAGTTCAGTTCTAGTTCAGTTCTAGTTCAGTTCTAGTTCAGTTCTAGTTCAGTTCTAGTTCAGTTCTAGTTCAGTTCTAGTTCAGTTCTAGTTCAGTTCTAGTTCAGTTCTAGTTCAGTTCTAGTTCAGTTCTAGTTCAGTTCTAGTTCAGTTCTAGTTCAGTTCTAGTTCAGTTCTAGTTCTAGTTCAGTTCTAGTTCAGTTCTAGTTCAGTTCTAGTTCAGTTCTAGTTCAGTTCTAGTTCAGTTCTAGTTCAGTTCTAGTTCAGTTCTAGTTCAGTTCTCGTTCAGTTCTAGTTCAGTTCTAGTTCAGCTCTAGTTCAGGTCTACTTCAGTTCTAGTTCAGTTCTAGTTCAGTTCTAGTTCAGTTCTAGTTCAGTTCCAGTTCAGTTCTAGTTCAGTTCTAGTTCAGTTCTAGATCAGTTCTAGTTCAGTTCTAGTTCAGTTCTAGTTCAGTTCTAGTTCAGTTCTAGTTCAGTTCTAGTTCAGTTCTAGTTCAGTTCTAGTTCAGTTCTAGTTCAGTTCTAGTTCAGTTCTAGTTCAGTTCTAGTTCAGTTCTAGTTCAGTTCTAGTTCAGTTCTAGTTCAGTTTTCTAGTTCAGTTCTAGTTCAGTTCTAGTTCAGTTCTAGTTCAGTTCTAGTTCAGTCAGTTCAGTTCAGTTCTAGTTCAGTTCTAGTTCAGTTCTAGTTCAGTTCTAGTTCAGTTCTAGTTCAGTTCTAGTTCAGTTCTAGTTCAGTTCTAGTTCAGTTCTAGTTCAGTTCTAGTTCAGTTCTAGTTCAGTTCTAGTTCAGTTCTAGTTCAGTTCTAGTTCAGTTCTAGTTCAGTTCTAGTTCAGTTCTAGTTCAGTTCTAGTTCAGTTCTAGTTCAGTTCTAGTTCAGTTCTAGTTCAGTTCTAGTTCAGTTCTAGTTCAGTTCTAGTTCAGTTCTAGTTCAGTTCTAGTTCAGTTCTAGTTCAGTTCTAGTTCAGTTCTAGTTCAGTTCAGTTCTAGTTCAGTTCTAGTTCTAGTTCAGTTCTAGTTCAGTTCTAGTTCAGTTCTAGTTCAGTTCTAGTTCAGTTCTAGTTCAGTTCTAGTTCAGTTCTAGTTCAGTTCTCGTTCAGTTCTAGTTCAGTTCTAGTTCAGCTCTAGTTCAGGTATACTTCAGTTCTAGTTCAGTTCTAGTTCAGTTCCAGTTCAGTTCTAGTTCAGTTCTAGATCAGTTCTAGTTCAGTTCTAGTTCAGTTCTAGTTCAGTTCTAGTTCAGTTCTAGTTCAGTTCTAGTTCAGTTCTAGTTCAGTTCTAGTTCAGTTCTAGTTCAGTTCTAGTTCAGTTCTCGTTCAGTTCTAGTTCAGTTCTAGTTCAGTTCTAGTTCAGTTCTAGTTCAGTTCTAGTTCAGTTCTAGTTCAGTTCTAGTTCAGTTCTAGTTCAGTTCTAGTTCAGTTCTAGTTCAGTTCGTCAGTTCTAGTTTAGTTCAGTTCAGTTCTAGTTCAGTTCTAGTTCAGTTCTAGTTCAGTTCTAGTTCAGTTATAGTTCAGTTCTAGTTCAGTTCTAGTTCAGTTCTAGTTCAGCTTCTAGTTTTCAGTTCTAGTTCAGTTCTAGTTCCAGTTCTAGTTCAGTTCTAGTTCAGTTCTTCAGTTCAGTCAGTTCTAGTTCAGTTCTAGTTCAGTTCTAGTTCAGTTCTAGTTCAGTTCTAGTTCAGTTATAGTTCAGTTCTAGTTCAGTTCTAGTTTCAGTTCAGTTCATTCTAGTTCAGTTCTAGTTCAGTTCTAGTTCAGTTCTAGTTTCAGTTCTAGTTCAGTTCTAGTTCAGTTCTAGTTCAGTTCTAGTTCAGTTTTCTAGTTCAGTTCTAGTTCAGTTCTAGTCAGTTCTAGTTCAGTTCTAGTTCAGTTCTAGTTCAGTTCTAGTTTCAGTTCTAGTCAGTTCTAGTTCAGTTCTAGTTCAGTTCTAGTTCAGTTCTAGTTCAGTTCTAGTTCAGTTCTAGTTTCAGTTCTAGTTCAGGTTCTAGTTCAGTTCTAGTTCAGTTCTAGTTCAGTTCTAGTTCAGTTCTAGTTCAGTTCTAGTTCAGTTCTAGTTCAGTTCTAGTTCAGTTCTAGTTCAGTTCTAGTTCAGTTCTAGTTCAGTTCTAGTTCAGTTCTAGTTCAGTTCTAGTTCAGTTCTAGTTCAGTTCTAGTTCAGTTCTAGTTCAGTTCTACTTCAGTTCTAGTTCAGTTCTAGTTCAGTTCTAGTTCAGTTCTAGTTCAGTTCTAGTTCAGTTCTAGTTCAGTTCTAGTTCAGTTCTAGTTCAGTTCTAGTTCAGTTCTAGTTCAGTTCAGTTCTAGTTCAGTTCTAGTTCAGTTCTAGTTCAGTTCTAGTCAGTTCTAGTTCAGTTCTAGTTCAGTTCTAGTTCAGTTCTAGTTCAGTTCTAGTTCAGCAGTTCAGTTCTAGTTCAGTTCTAGTTCAGTTCTAGTTCAGTTCTAGTTCAGTTTTAGTTCAGTTCAGTTCTAGTTCAGTTCTAGTTCAGTTCTAGTTCAGTTCTAGTTCAGTTCTAGTTCAGTTCTAGTTCAGTTCTAGTTCAGTTCTAGTTCAGTTCTAGTTCAGTTCTAGTTCAGTTCTAGTTCAGTTCTAGTATCAGTTCTAGTTCAGTTCTAGTTCAGTTCTAGTTCAGTTCTAGTTCAGTTCTAGTTCAGTTCTAGTCTCAGTTTCTAGTTCAGTTCTAGTTCAGTTCTAGTTCAGTTCTAGTTCAGTTCTAGTTCAGTTCTAGTCAGTTCTAGTTCAGTTCTAGTTCAGTTCTAGTTCAGTTCTAGTTCAGTTCTAGTTCAGTTCTAGTTCAGTTCTAGTTCAGTTCTAGTTCAGTTCTAGTTCAGTTCTAGTTCAGTTCTAGTTCAGTTCTAGTTCAGTTCTAGTTCAGTTCTAGTTCAGTTCTAGTTCAGTTCTAGTTCAGTTCTAGTTCAGTTCTAGTTCAGTTCTAGTTCAGTTCTAGTTCAGTTCTAGCTTCAGTTCTAGTTCAGTTCTATGTTCAGTTCTAGTTCAGTTCTAGTCTCAGTTCTAGTTCAGTTCTAGTTCAGTTCTAGTTCAGTTCTAGTTCAGTTCTAGTTCAGTTCTAGTTCAGTTCTAGTTCCGTTCTAGTTCAGTTCTAGTTCAGTTTCTAGTTCAGTTCTAGTTCAGTTCTAGTTCAGTTCTAGTTCAGTTCTAGTTCAGTTCTAGTTCAGTTCTAGTTCAGTTCTAGTTCAGTTCTAGTTCAGTTCTAGTTCAGTTCTAGTTCAGTTCTAGTTCAGTTCTAGTTCAGTTCTAGTTCAGTTCTAGTTCAGTTCTAGTTCAGTTCTAGTTCAGTTCTAGTTCAGTTCTAGTTCAGTTCTAGTTCAGTTCTAGTTCAGTTCTAGTTCAGTTCTAGTTCAGTTCTAGTTCAGTTCTAGTTCAGTTCTAGTTCAGTTCTAGTTCAGTTCTAGTTCAGTTCTAGTTCAGTTCTTAGTTCAGTTCTAGTTCAGTTCTAGTTCAGTTCTAGTTCAGTTCTAGTTCAGTTCTAGTTCAGTTCTAGTTCAGTTCTAGTTCAGTTCTAGTTCAGTTCTAGTTCAGTTCTAGTTCAGTTCTAGTTCAGTTCTAGTTCAGTTCTAGTTCAGTTCTAGTTCAGTTCTAGTTCAGTTCTAGTTCAGTTCTAGTTCAGTTCTAGTTCAGTTCTAGTTCAGTTCTAGTTCAGTTCTAGTTCAGTTCTAGTTCAGTTCTAGTTCAGTTCTAGTTCAGTTCTAGTTCAGTTCTAGTTCAGTTCTAGTTCAGTTCAGTTCAGTTCTAGTTCAGTTTTAGTTCAGTTCTAGTTCAGTTCTAGTTCAGTTCTAGTTCAGTTCTAGTTCAGTTCTAGTTCAGTTCTAGTTCAGTTCTAGTTCAGTTCTAGTTCAGTTCTAGTTCAGTTCTAGTTCAGTTCTAGTTCAGTTCTAGTTCAGTTCTAGTTCAGTTCTAGTTCAGTTCTAGTTCAGTTCTAGTTCAGTTCTAGTTCAGTTCTAGTTCAGTTCTAGTTCAGTTCTAGTTCAGTTCTAGTTCAGTTCTAGTTCAGTTCTAGTTCAGTTCTTGTTCAGTTCTAGTTCAGTTCTAGTTCAGTTCTAGTTCAGTTCTAGTTCAGTTCTAGTTCAGTTCTAGTTCAGTTCTATTCAGTTCTAGTTCAGTTCTAGTTCAGTTCTAGTTCAGTTCTAGTTCAGTTCTAGTTCAGTTCTAGTTCAGTTCTAGTTCAGTTCTAGTTCAGTTCTAGTTCAGTTCTAGTTCAGTTCTAGTTCAGTTCTAGTTCAGTTCTTGTTTAGTTCTAGTTCATTTAAAAAGTAGCCATTATAAAAGGCTGTGTTTATGTAGTAAATTTAATTATAAAAAACTTTTTTCCATTGAACTATTTTTTTCGTTTGCGCTCAAGGTTTTAGTTGTATTCTATATATGTATATAAGTATGTATGTAAGTTTAAGTCGAACATTTCGTAACATACATTTGGGGAATTTCATGTCAAGTGACCCAACTCAAAAAATCGATTTTGACGAAATTTGCACTAAGGTTACTACTATTGCAGAGGGGGTCTAAATTGGACATATTTGGTCATGCATGGTTTTTATTCCAATGAGTTTAACTTTTCACCTATTGGAACCTAGCAAAAATTGTCCAAAGAAGTTCAGATAGCTATTTCTTCATTCTTTCTATTTTTTTTTTTAGTTTTTTAAGAATTTAAAAAAATTGTGTCTGGCCTACTATTCCAAAGTAATAACCTTGGTGAAAATTTCATCCAAATCGGAAGACATCGATTTGTAAAGTTGGTCACTAGACACGAAATTCCCCCATAGGTATGTATATTATGGAGATTTTATGGTTGCAAATAAAAATAAGGCAATACTTTTTGAATCCAGATTCCAATCGCAAAGGTGATATATACCCATATCAAAACGTATCGATTAAGTATTTTTTGCGAAATATTCTCTTACCATTTTAGTAAAAGAAAGTAATTTCTGCCAATATATGGATATGCTAATGCTTATGCAAGTACTCGTTTGAGTTAAAAGAAAAAAATAAACAATTGTATTAATGTTAGTATGCAATCATATGCTTGTATGGTTTTGAAATGTTTGTACTACAAAATGCATTTGTATATTTTTCAAATATTTTTATTGTATGTTATCACACCACTCACTTCTACTTGCTTATCTACCTGTACAACAAAAAAATTCTAAACAGTAAAAAATTTTACTTTTCCGTATATATTTCCATAACAACAACAGAACACACTGTGTTACCTAAAATAAACACACAAATAAGCCAACTGCCAACAAAATAACCGCAGACAAATACCATTGCAACATTTGCATACAGTCTTATGGTATATTCAGTAAAAAGCTCTTGCCACTACAACACTCATGTACACACAAAGTTATTTACATACTTATAAATTTTCGTCTACAAACAGAATTTTGTTAAATTTTTGATGTGCATTTGGCAATTTATTTGTAGTGTAGTACATCTAAGCAAACTAACATTTCGCTTTAACTATTGTTACAGGTGCCCGTCCCCCCCTTTACTTAAAATTCAATTTTTCCCCTTTTCGTCGGACAATTTTTGTATATTTTTATAAAAATACAATTTTAACTTGTTCTTTTATAGAGCAAGTAACAAATTTTGCAACGTATTTTTATGCTTATGTATCTTTTAGTTACTAACAAAAAATATGCATTTGGTTGTTGTTGTGCTTTTTAACATTATGTTCGCAAAGGAGAAAAAAAAAATTAAAATGAAATCCACAATTTTTCATTGTTGTTTAGTATGCAGAATATTGCTTGTCATGGTAATTTTACGCATAGTTTTAGCAAATAGAAATCTTTCTAACTTTTACATACGTCCATGTAAAATTGTTATAAATTGTATTTGGTAAAGATATTGAATTAAATCAATTAATTTAAGCAAAAACTAGTCCTAAAGTTCAAACAATAAGTTCTTAATTGCTATCAATAAATTGGTAAAACTCACTCTAGTGCTTTTAAATGTAGCATACTTTTTTGGCTGTATTCTCTAGCTAATTAGGCGTATACTTAATTTTTAATTGTTTTAAAATTGTTTTTTTCATATAAAGTATACGTCATATGCTGTTGTCCAACTAAATTTTTATAATAAATGTATAGCATACCGTTGGGCGCTAATAAATGTATTAATGGGTGCGTATGAGTATTAAACATCTCAAATGTAATTTAAGAGTAAGTATACGCTAAGTAATTATTTCGAACTCTGTTACTATAAGGCGCATCAAATCAAATTTCTTGTTTCCCATCAGATTTCAAAGGTTTTTATATTTTTCGAAAGTGCTTGCCTAAGATCGGTGAAAATAATATGTATGTTTGCATTTGGTACTATCGTTCATAAATTTTAAGTAATAGGAATTTGAAAAATTAAATTTAAAAATTTTGCCATTCTTTGGAATCTTTTGCCTCGAAGTCTGACAATAGACTACATAATTATATATGCGGCAGTCGGTCAGGCCCGTGGGATTCTTACGGCAATTGGTTGAGGCAAGTGGTGGCTGTGTTTTAAATCTAAATGAGATTGCCGAACAGAAAGCAATGGAATACGATGATGAGAGAGACGGTGGTGGTGGTTTTTATGTGCAAAATTGTGAAGTTTTCATGTCGCAAAACGGGCGGTTGTGTGTCGTCTCTAGTTCGCACGCTTGTGGGGAAAGTACCACTGCAGGCTAGTTCTGCTCGACGAGTATTCACGAAAAGCATTTTGTACTATTTTTTCTTCGAAATATCGAACATAATGTCATATTCAGTTCTAGTTCAGTT
>NW_023997742.1:0-17996 GCF_015586225.1 Lucilia sericata
TGTATACTATACATTAGATTTTTCTGTAGACTAGACTGGAGACTACATTATAAATCAGACTAAAAGCTGGATTATATACTCTACAATAGACTATTGCCTAGACTATAGTATAGGCTACACTATAGATTACACTATAAAGACTAGAATATAGAGTAGACTATAGACTAGAATATATAGTAGGCTATAAACTAGAGTATAGTCCAGACTATAGACTAGACTATAGACTAGACTATAGACTAGACTATAGATTATAGACTAGTCTAGACTATAGACTAGACTATAGACTAGACTAGACTATAGACTAGACTAGACTATAGACTAGACTAGACTATAGACTAGACTATAGACTAGACTATAGACTAGACTATAGACTAGACTATAGACTAGACTATAGACTAGACTATAGACTAGACTATAGACTAGACTATAGACTAGACTATAGACTAGACTATAGACTAGACTATAGACTAGACTATAGACTAGACTATAGACTAGACTATAGACTAGACTATAGACTAGACTATAGACTAGGACTTATAGACTAGACTATAGACTAGGACTATAGACTAGACTATAGACTAGACTATAGACTAGACTATAGACTAGACTATAGACTTAGACTATAGACTAGACTATAGATCGACGACTAGATATAGACTAGACTATAGACTAGACTATAGACTAGACTAAGACTAGACTATAGATAGACTATAGCACTAGACTTTAGACTAGACTATAGGACTAGACTTTAGACTAGACTAGACTAGACTAGGAACTTTAGACTAGACTATAGACTAGACTAAGGCTGACTTAGACTAGACTATAGACTAGACTAGAGACTAGACTATAGACTAGACTATAGACTAGACTAATAGACTAGACTATAGACTAGACTATAGACTAGAACTATAGACTAGACTAAGGACTAGACTATAGACTAGACTATAGACTAGACTATGACTAGACTATAGACTAGACTATAGACTAGACTATAGACTAGACTAGACTATATACTAGACTATAGACTAGACTATAGACTAGACTATAGACTAGAATAGACTAGACTATAGACTAGACTATAGACTAGACTATAGACTAGACTATAGACTAGACTATAGACTAGACTATAGACTAGACTATAGACTAGACTATAGACTAGACTATAGACTAGACTATAGACTAGACTATAGACTAGACTATAGACTAGACTATAGACTAGACTATAGACTAGACTATAGACTAGACTATAGACTAGACTATAGACTAGACTAGATAGACTATAGACTAGACTATAGACTAGACTATAGACTAGACTTATAGACTAGACTATAGACTAGACTATAGACTAGGACTATAGACTAGACTATAGACTAGACTATAGACTAGACTATAGACTAGACTATAGACTAGACTATAGACTAGACTATAGACTAGACTATAGACTAGACTATAGACCAGACTATAGACTAGACTATAGACTAGACTATAGACTAGACTATAGACTGGACTTTAGACTAGACTATAGACTAGACTATAGACTAGGCTATAGACTAGGCTATAGACTAGACTATAGATTAGACTATAGACTAGACTATAGACTAGACTATAGACTAGGCTATAGACTAGGCTATAGACTAGACTATAGACTAGGCTATAGACTAGACTATAGACTACACTATAGACTAGACTATAGATTAGACTATAGATTAGTTTATAGACTAGACTAAAGGTAAGACTTTAATCTAGACTATAAACTTGACTATAGACAAGACTGACTAGACTATAGACTAGATTATAGACTAGACTATAGACTAGACTATAGACTAGACTATAGACTAGACTATAGACTAGACTATAGACTAGACTATAGACTAGACTATAGACTAGACTATAGACTAGACAATAGACTAGACTAAAGAGTAGACAATAGACTAGACTATACACTAGACTATAGACTAGTCTATAGACTAGACTATAGACTAGACTATAGACTATAGACTAGACTATAGATTAGACTATAGACATAACTATAGACTAGACTATGGACTATAGACTAGACTATGGACTATAGACTGGACTATGGACTATAGACTAGATTGTAGACTAGACTATAGACATGACTATTGACTATGCTATAGACTAGACTATGGACCAGGTTGTGGGCTAAAGACTAGAACTGAACTAGAACTGAACTAGAACTGACCTAGAACTGAACTAGAACTGAACTAGAACCGAACTAGAACTGAAGTAGAATTGAACTAGAACTAAACAAGAGCTGAACTAGAACTAAACTAGAACTGAACTAGAACTGAACTGGAACTGAACTAGAACTAAACTAGAACTGATCTAGAACCGATCTAGAACTGATCTAGAACTGAATTAGAACTGAACTAGAGTCAAAACTATAGACTAGTCTATGAACTAGACTATAGACTAGACTATGGGCTAAACTATAGACTAGACTATGGGCTAGACTATAGACTAAACTATAGACCAGACAATAGACTAGACTAAAAACCAGTCTATAGATAGAATGAACTAAAACTGAGCTCGAACTGAACTGGAACTGAACTAGAACTGATATGGAACTGAAGAATAGACTGTGTATTATCTGAGGTATGGTAACATACGATCGAACATACCCAACTATAATTTCTCACTTATTTTTATTATATTTCATCTTTTTATGCTGCTGCCGCCGCTGCTCTGCGCTATTCAACGAAATTCCCCCCATTATAATAAAATGTGCAAAATTATGAAAAAAATATGATTAAGTCATTATTTTATTATACTCGTACATTAGCTGTCGTAATGTTGTAATAAAATTAATAATACTTACTAGTTGCTAATAATATTATTTATTAATATCTTTTTGTTTTCTCAATAAGTAGTAAGTGTGGTTAATTTTATTTTTAATATATTTCATATTTAATTGTGTATTTTATGAGATGTTTTAATAATCTCATAAATAATATTTGATTTTATTGTTATTGGTTATGATTTGAAATCGTTTATTTAGAAATGGTTTTTAATGCCAGCTATTGGTATTTTCCGGTTACGATATGAGATTTAAGTTTTTAAGTGTTTTTTAACACTTTAGATTTAAATTGTGCGGCAGTGGCAGAGATAATCAAGAAAGTGTTAAAAATCAAGGGGAATATGTTCAGTTTTTTTACAATAATCGAAAGACTATAAACTATATTGTTCATAGACAAAAGACTATAGTCATCAATATATTTAAAACCCTATTGTGCTGGTGTAGGGTATTAAAACAAGACAACCCATTGTGCCCTTAATAATATTGATTTGATTTGATAAATGAAAGCATGATGAACAATTTCTTCAGATAATTAATAATAACACAATTGGGGGGTCTTAGGGAAATAAAGAAAACATTGATGATTTTTCCTTTTAATCACAAGAAAAGATCATTTTTCCAAAATAACACGCAAAACGTTTTATCAAATGTTTTCACAGTCTTTAGAGGAATTAGAAAAAGAAATGTTTTCATTTAAATGCATTTCTATTAGAAACACTTGAAAACCACCCATGATCATTGGAAGACTGATTATCAACATCTAGTTAAAGCTTTAAATATTAACACCAGCAACCTCTAATACAGCATCAACATGATCACGACGATGATGATGATGGTGATCTTTAACAGCGGCAGCAGCATGATCGACATCGATCGTTGTGTAGCCCCAACCACTTGAAATCAATTAATCTATACATGTTGTTTTTTTTGTTTTTGAGAGTGTGGATCATTGGTTCCTTTCTATTGCGTGTTTCTTTTTTTATACAAATTCCTGCCCCTTCCAGTAATTAGTTGTTTAAAATATGTCAAGTCACACTTTTGAACTCAACTCAACGGTTTGTTAGATTCTTGTTTCTGAAGGCAACATGGATTTTACTTACATGCACTTCAACACTCACTAGAAGTGTTTCTGCACCCCACTCTACAAAGTGGGGCTCTCTCTCGCACCACTACGTTTCCAGCAGTATGTAGAGTGTTGTATTTGAATTTAAAATTTTCTTTCGTTTTGTTTAAATTGACGTTGATGACGTCTAGTGGCTTTTTATCGAATTTTTATTTAAATTATTTACTCTTGTGGTTTTTCTTCTATTGAAGTGTCTATAATATGAATGTAAAAAAGATTAAAAGAACTTAAGATTCAATTATTTAATTGCATTTGTTTCTTTTGAGTATTTCTGAAATAAGAGCATTTTAATGTTTTCATTTTCAGCATTTTATTGATAGTTGATTATTCTATGATATTTTGTGGTTGTTTGGCATTAAGTCTCTAATAATATAATATTTAGGGGTTTCAAAATGCTATGTTTAAGATAAATTTAATGATATTGAAAATTTTGAGTTAATTTAAAAGAACAATTTTCCTTAGAAAATTATATGGTGAGGGTACAGTCCAGCGACTAAAGTCTATAGTGCAGCTACTATATAATCAGTAACTCAAAAGCTGTAGAGTCTGTAGTCCAGACCCTATAAAGCCTACAGTCCAGAGACTAAATATTCTACAGTATATAACTATAGAGTCATAGTTCAGAGACTTCAGAGTCTATAGTCCAGATACGATTAGTCTACAGCCCAGAAATTATAGTATCTATAGTCCAGAGACTATGTAGTCAGTAATCCAGAGACTATTCAGTTCGTAGTACAAAGAATGTAGAGTTCAGATTCATTAGTCTAAAGAATCTAGTCCAGAGACTAGGCATGAATTAGAACTGAATTCGAATTGAAATAGTACTGAACTAGAAACGGACTAGATCTGTACTAGAAATTAACTAAAACTAAACTAGAACTGAACTAGAACCGAACTAGAACTGAACTACAACTAAACTTGAACTGAACTAGAACTTAACTAGAACTGAACTAGAACTGAACTAGAAAACTAGAACTGAACTAGAACTGAACTAGAACTGAACTAGAACTGAACTAGAACTGAACTGGAACTAAACTTGAACTGAACTAGAACTGAACCTGTGCTGAAGTACAACTGAAATACAACTGAAATACAACTGAACTACAACTAAGCTACCACTGAACTAGAACTGAACTTGAACTAGATCTGAACTAGAACTGAACTAGAACTGAACTAGAACTGAACTAGAACTGAACTAGAACTGAACTAGAACTGAACTAGAACTGAACTAGAACTGAACTAGAACTGAACTAGAACTGAACTAGAACTGAACTAGAACTGAACTAGAACTGAACTAGAACTGAACTAGAACTGAACTAGAACTGAACTAGAACTGAACTAGAACTGAACTAGAACTGAACTAGAACTGAACTAGAACTGAACTAGAACTGAACTAGAACTGAACTAGAACTGAACTAGAACTGAACTAGAACTGAACTAGAACTGAACTAGAACTGAACTAGAACTGAACTAGAACTGAACTAGAACTGAACTAGAACTGAACTAGAACTGAACTAGAACTGAACTAGAACTGGACTAGAACTGAACTAGAACTGAACTAGAACTGAACTAGAACTGAACTAGAACTGAACTAGAACTGAACTAGAACTGAACTAGAACTGAACTAGAACTGAACTAGAACTGAACTAGAACTGAACTAGAACTGAACTAGAACTGAACTAGAACTGAACTAGAACTGAATTAGAACTGAACTAGAACTGAACTAGAACTGAACTAGAACTGAACTAGAACTGAACTAGAACTGAACTAGAACTGAACCAGAACTGAACTATAACTGAACTAAAACTGAACTAAAACTGAACTAGAACTAAACTTGAACTGAACTAGAACTCAACTAGAACTAGAACTGAACTAGAACTGAACTAGAACTGAACTAGAACTGAACTAGAACTGAACTAGAACTGAACTAGAGCTAAACTAGAACTGAACTAGAACTGAACTAGAACTGAACTAGAACTGAACTAGAACTGAACTAGAACTGAACTAGAACTGAACTAGAACTGAACTAGAACTGAACTAGAGCTAAACTAGAACTGAACTGAACTAGAACTGAACTAGAACTAAACAAGAACTGAACTAGAATTGAACTAGAACTGAACTAGAACTTATCAAGAATTGAACTAGAACTGCACTAGAACTTAACTAGAACTGAACTAAAACTGAGCTAGAACTTATCAAGAACTTAACTAGAACTGAACTAAATTTGATTTACAACCGACCTAGAACTGAACTACAACTGAACTAAAGCTGAACTACAATTAATTTAAAACTGAACTAGGACTAACCAGAGAATCCACAGTCCATAGCCTAAGGAATCTGTAAATCAGGCACTAAACAATCTATAGTTCAGGGACTATAGAGTCTTTAGTCTAGAGATTATAGAGTATAGTACAGTCCAGATACTATATAGATAATAGCAAATAAATTCCAGAATATATATGTAGTTGTAGTAAGACTTCATAATCCACTATACATAGTCCAGACTATAGAGTCTATAATCCATTGACTATAGGATCTATAATCAGAGGCACTGCAGACTCCAAATATAATACAATATACGTGTTATCTCTTTATAATTTTTAAACTTTCATAACTTCACGAGTCTACTTAACTATTTTAATAACATAAAATATTGTTCAGCTATTTCTCTTTGATCTTGTCAACTAACTATTACATTTTAAAATCACTTAATCTCCTTCTAAACATAAATCGTGCAAATATTTTTACTGAATAATTTCTACATAAATATACCACTTTACATAAATTCAGAAACCCTTAAATATTCATACTCATGCCTATATATTTATGAAAGAAACAAAAATCCACGGCAACAGAAAAAAAAGCGTAGAAAACAAATTATACATAAATAAATTAAAATTATTTAAAATCACTTGGCGCCAGCCAACCATTAAATTAAAGCCTTTTTATCTTTTGTTTATATATTTATATAAAAAAGGCGAGTTTATTGTTAAGAAAAAATCGTAATAATTTTTTTTTTTAATGTTTAAAAAAAATCATTTTGTTTATTTAAACACGAAACAAAATTGTGATGAATTTTTTTATTGTAATCAAGAGTCACATATAAAAAAAATTTACGGGATTAAAAGAACCTGCTACTTAACATATAGTGCAAAAAAAAAAGTATGTTGGGGCCATAAAAATGTACTGTGGGAGAAAACTTAATTAGTTTGACAATTTAATTTTTATTTGTATTTCAAGTTTGATTTAAAACTTTTAAAACCTCTTAGTGAAAACGTTTAAAATTGTGTTAATATCACTAATAGCCAATGATAAGATCAAAAAACGATCGTTTTTATTGTCGAATCACACACATTGGAAGGCACAGAATACGGTTGAAACTTTGAAACACTGATCCTAGATAGAATATCATTGTCAAGGGGAAGAATATCGTCCGTTGGTCAGAAACTTAAAAATCTGGCTGATGGTTGAACCAGGAATTTAATTGAGTATCAGGCGATAATACTTTCATAGACCTATGTATCTATCTATCTATCTATCTATTTATCTATCTATCTATCTATCTATCTATCTATCTATCTATCTATCTATCTATCTATCTATCTATCTATCTATCTATCTATCTATCTATCTATCTATCTATATGTCTATTTATCTATTTAGCTATTTATCTATCTATCTATCTATCTATCTATCTATCTATCTATCTATCTATCTATCTATCTATCTATCTATCTATCTATATATCTATCTATCTATCTATCTATCTATCTATCTATCTATCTATCTATCTATCTATCTATCTATCTATCTATCTATCTATCTATCTATCTATCTATCTATCTATCTATCTATCTATATATCTATATATCTATCTATCTATCTATCTATCTATCTATCTATCTATCTATCTATCTATCTATCTATCTATCTATCTATCTATCTATCTATCTATCTATCTATCTATCTATCTATCTATCTATCTATCTATCTATCTATCTATCTATCTATCTATCTATCTATCTATCTATCTATCTATCTATCTATCTATCTATCTATCTATCTATCTATCTATCTATCTATCTATCTATCTATCTATCTATCTATCTATCTATCTATCTATCTATCTATCTATCTATCTATCTATCATCTATCTATCTATCTATCTAACTATCTATCTATCTATCTATCTATCATCTATATATCTATCTATCTATCTATCTATCTATCTTCTATATCTATCTATCTTATTTCTTCTATCTATCTATCTATCTATCTCTATCTATCTATCTATCTATCTATATCTCATCTATCTCATCTATCTATCTATCTATCTATCTATCTATCTATCTATCTACTATCTATCTATCTATCTATCTATCTATCTATGTCTGTCTATCTATCTATCTATCTATATATCTATCTATCTATCTATCTATCTATCTATCTATCTATATCTATCTATATATCTATCTATATGTCTATTTATCTCTATCTATCTATCTATCTATCTATCTATCTATCTATCTATCTATCTATCTATCTATATGTCTATTTATCTATTATCTATCTATCTATCTATCTATCTATCTATCTATCTATCTATCTATATATCTATCTATCTATCTATCTATCTATCTATCTATCTATCTATCTATCTATCTATCTATCTATTCTATCTATCTATTCTATCTATCTATCTATCTATCTATCTATCTATCTATCTATCTATCCATCTATCTATCTATCTATCTATCTATCTATCTATCTATCTATCTATCTATCTATCTATCTATCTATCTATCTATCTATCTATCTATCTATCTATCTATCTATCTATCTATCTATCTATCTATCTATATATCTATCTATCTTGTATTCATGTATCCCGTCAGGTGTCGAAGCGTATACAAATTGTCGTGAAAATGCCTCCAAATATTGAATTTTTTGCAGCCTCATTCAATTCTTAATTAATTTAAAATAATTATTTACTTTTAATTAACAAAATTTAATAATAAACTGATTTGGCTTATCGTTTAGAAAAATCTAAGAGTAATATATTAAATCTAAATATGAGCTGCTATAAATTATAATAAAAATATAGGTCAAGGTTTGATAACAACAACAAAAACGTAAAATAAACAAATTATTTAAAATGTACAAGAAATTTAATAAAAATAAATATAAACATAAACATAATTTTTTGCGCAGATACTGAATACAAGCATTAGGGATAATCACAGTCTAAAACGAATAATAATAAAACAATTATAAAATAAATGAAATATCTCATAAATATAATAAATTTCATTGAAGAATTTCATAGAATTCTAAATTTATTTTTTTCTAACAAGCCCCGGTATTACTGCTCTAAACGCAAAAAAGAACAAAATGTATAAACGTGATTTAAAAAAATATGAAACAAAACCAATTCATTATGATGCGAAAATCATGTTTTTAAAAGCTTACGCATGGTTAATGGGAGTATTTAAGGCGATAAAGATAAACTGAAAATGATAAGAAAAAGTTTATGGAAAAATTATTATTATTAGTTAGTTGGGTCTACCGTGACGATCATGCGAATTTAAGAAAATATAAAAATGTTCATAATAATAAAAACAGACCCTAAAGAGCCGCCAAAAATTAAACGAAACTAAATTTAAAAAAAAGAAATAAATTGATAAGATCTCATTTATTTAACAGCTAAAGAGGTGGAAGGAAATGAAAAAAACGAAAAAAAATAGACAAACCTCTGCAGCAGTGATGCCAAAACTAAAAGTCAACAAAATATTGTTAAATTTAGAAATGACGCTGATGACGACGACGGCGGTAATGATGAGATGTTGCTATGGAATGCTAGTAAAGTACGGCCCCCTTTTTTGCACTATTTAAAAATAAAGGTTTTTTACACCCAAAACACCAACAATAACAACAACCATTTAAATTTTTAAATAAGATAATAAATGGCCTGGTAACACTTGGCAAAATTAACCCATTAACAGCTATTGACTGCTTATTGGTCAAATTCTTTTTGAACCAGTTATATCTTGTCATGTTTTCTTTTAGTGAAAACCTTAGCGTAGACGATTTTAATAAGTTTACGAGAATTATATATTCAACGTGATCTCGTTAATATTCCATTTGCATCTATTTATTCTCTACAGCATTTAAACGTTGTAGGTATTTATCCAGACAGTTTTTATTGCGTTTTAAAAGAACCGGTCCACAATTCAAATTGGTGTTGATTGTATATTTTTTATGCTATTTTCGATTAAAAACTAATTTGATTTTTATGTGATCTCTTAAAAATAGAATTAATATTTTGCGCAAAAAAAAGTTTTATGTCCGAAGTTAAATGAAACATTTTGGTGTTTGCGCATACAAATAAAAATGTCTAGTTTAATTTTAGTACGTTGTGAAACGGGTTAACTTGCTTTACAGTCGATCTTTTTATGGTGTTTTTTTATGTGGATCTGATATTTTAACATAAATTTACATTTACTTGGGTTTAGTAATTTCACTATTCTTAAGAGAAATTTCTATACTCACACTATTTTCTGTGAAGCTTTCAGTAGTACTGAGATTATTAATGTAGAGTCTATAGTCCAGACTCTAGCCTATAGTGTTTATAGTTCACGGTCTATAGAGTTTGTAGTTCTCGGACTATAGAGATAATAGTTTACGGACAATAGATTCAATAATCCTGAGACTGTAGAGTCTATAGTACAGAGAATGCAGAACCCATAATACACATTGCCCAAGAGTCCATATTCTATAATCGGTGGATAGATAGTAGGGTGATCGATTATTCGACATTTTCCAAAAACCGGTTTTCGAATAGTTCGAATAGTTGACATTTAAAAAAAACCGGTTGATATTTTTCAAATTCAGAAAAAACCGGTTAACCGGTTTTTCATTATAAATAAAAAAATATATTTTAATATGAAAATCTTAATGTTTATGTTTAAATTTGATTAATAAAACATGGACCGAAATGATTTTTAACAGTTTAAAAGATTATAACTTTAGATCTAGTCGTCTGATTTACATTATTTCTTTAATATAAAAAAACTGGAAAAAAAGTGGGACACTTCTGTTAAACATAAGGTACTATGTAATCCTATCTTATTTTAAAAGCCCTGTTTAGGAAATTTGCATAGGCATTCCAACACTTCCATAAAATTTCAGACGTAAATTAATTGGAATATAATCTTAAGATTGATAAAATTTTATCAAACAGTTATCAATTTTACAAATAATTTTTTTAATTAATTAGGAAAATCAAAAAAGTTTAACCAAAGGAGCTTTAGAAAAATATACGCTAGTTCCTCGACTCGAATATTTTTAAAATTTAGACGGACTGTATTATTATTTACTTAAAAATTTCATTTAAATAATCTTTGAATACAAAGCAAATAAAAGTATTCGAACCCGGTTTTTAAAAAGTGAAAAAACCGAGTTATTCGATATTCGAAAAATCAACATTAAGAAAAAACCGACACTGGTAAAGCAGAAAAAACCGGTTTTAAAACCGGTTGAAAAATCGATTCGATCACCCTTATAGATAGATAGATAGATAGATAGATAGATAGATAGATAGATAGATAGATAGATAGATAGATAGATAGATAGATAGATAGATAGATAGATAGATAGATAGATAGATAGATAGATAGATAGATAGATAGATAGATAGATAGATAGATAGATAGATAGATAGATAGATAGATAGATAGATAGATAGATAGATAGATAGATAGATAGATAGATAGATAGATAGATAGATAGATAGATAGATAGATAGATAGATAGATAGATAGATAGATAGATAGATAGATAGATAGATAGATAGATAGATAGATAGATAGATAGATAGATAGATAGATAGCTAGATAGATAGATAGATAGATAGATAGATAGATAGATAGATAGATAGATAGATAGATAGATAGATAGATAGATAGATAGATAGATAGATAGATAGATAGATAGATAGATAGATAGATAGATAGATAGATAGATAGATAGATAGATAGATAGATAGATAGATAGATAGATAGATAGATAGATAGATAGATAGATAGATAGATAGATAGATAGATAGATAGATAGATAGATAGATAGATAGATAGATAGATAGATAGATAGTAGATAGATAGATAGAGAAGATAGACACTATCCAGATAGATAGATCAGATAGATAGAGATAGATAGATAGATAGATAGATAGATAGATAGATAGATAGATAGATAGATCGATAGATGATAGATAGATAGATAGATAGATAGATAGATAGAAGATAGATAGATAGCTAGATAGTTAGTAGATAGATAGATAGATAGATAGATAGATAGATGATAGATAGATAGATAGATAGATAGATAGATAGATAGATAGATAGATATATAGATATATAGATAGATAGATAGGAAAGATAAAATTCTAATGAGGTTAGGTTGATAGGAGGATGTATAGTACATCAAATCCGAAGACAAATACACCTAGCCACTATTGAGCCTATTGGCGCTCTTTTTCATGAAAATTAAAAAAAATTTGTTCACTCATTATATTAGAAGTATATATAAGTGTTGGTCAGGAATGTTCTTTCCGGAAAACATCACTTCCAAGATACTTGGATCTATCTTCGACGAATGCCTAACAATGGCAAAGAAAGTGCTCCAGAGTGTCACTGTTCTCTCCACATGCTCTACATTCGTCTGAATCTGTGTGGTCTATTTTGTATAGATGTGCTCGTAATCCTGTGTGTCCCCTCAGAATACATACCATCATACTAACTTCAGACTTACTAATTTTGTCGAGATTTCTCGTCTTGGTCTCATCATGGTCACCCCATAGGATCCAAGAAAGCCTTATGGGATTCTCTCACCCATATTTTTAATTCAGCATTTGTTGCGTCGAATGGTTTTGCGTTTGTCAGGTTAACTGTCGGTAAATATATTAAGGGCTGTGGGCGCCACATTTATTCTAATCCAATTTACACATTCCATTATTGCTCGTATTTCTGCTTGGAAGCTTGTGTTATGATTAGCTAAACGCTGGTATAATTCTGTTTCTGGGTCTTCAATATAGAACCGCAGGCCCACTATATCCCCCAATCTAGAGCTGTCCATGTAACAACGGATTCCTACTAGTATTTACTCTATCTTTCCGCTTGACCAAGACATTCTATCTGAGAACAGTGTTTCAAAGTTTCCGACATTCTACATTAAGAACAAAATTTCTAGCATCTAGCCCACAGCGGATTAAATCTATGGTATTTTTCGTACAACTGTTTTCACAATGAGTAGATTATTTATTCCTTGTGGTAAAGATGATAAAGTCACTCACTCACTCATTCGTTCGTTTGTAAAATTTTTCGGGGCAACAAGCAAGTCTGTCACACCATCATCTTTTTAAAGTTGGAGCATGATCACACAACCCCTTCACCGCATTTACACAAAAACTCTAAACAAGAGGAAAAAAAAAACGCTAAAACTTTTGTTAAGGAACATTACCACAACTTAAGTGTATACGTCCGTCTGTGAGCATCAATAGTACTACTGCAACAAACATTTAGATAAACATAAAGAGGGGAGTAACCATCGTTTGTTGCTGGACCTCATGGTCGTTATGGTGTAGTTGTAGGCCCCATCGGTACTTGAGCTGCTGCTGCAGCATTACTGTGTAGAAGGCGTTTCAAATGCGTGAGAAGATCAAAAATATAAGTAACACTGATAAATCACTCTAAATCACATTGTTCTCCTTCTTGCTGTGGCTGTTGCTTGGTTTCCACTTAAATCCATAGCGCACATCTCGTAAAGAACACGTACAACATAATGACCGAGAGCTGTAAAGTAACTTTTTCCATTTTTGGCATTTTTTTCGGCATCATTCCTTGTTTTTTTTTTCTCTTTGTAATCACATGCATTTTTACACGAATTTCTGTTTGTTAGAGTGTGTGTTGGCATGTCGTCGTAAACTTAAAGGTCGTTGGTTAGTAGCAATTTTACAGTGATTTACGAATGATTTGTGACCATTGGTTGTTGTTGGCTGTTTCTTGGCCAGCGGTATGTTAAGAAAATTTGTTACGACTCCAAAGAGAAACCATGTTAGAGTCGAAAAAGGTGAAAGATTTAAAATCAGCTACAAATATAAATATATTTTTTTAAATAAATTAGAATAAAAGAAAATTGGATTTTTCTTTCATTTCGAAATGTTTAATAAGATCTTATGCAGTAATGATTTATTTTGCGGTATAACTTTGAATTAATTTTTCTGTTATTTATTTATGCGATTGATGTAATGATTTTTTAAACAAAAACCGATTAAGTCTTTAGTCTGGTCTATATTCTGGACAAAAGTCTGATCTGTAATCTTAGCTATAGTCTGGTCCGTAGTCGCAGCTATAGTCAAATTTTTAGCCTTGACTAAAGTCTGGTCTATAGCCTTGACTATAGTCCCAACCATAGTCTGGTCTTTTGCCTCCACTATAATCTGGTCTTCAGCCTAAGTCTAATCCTTACATTAGTCTGGTCTATAGTCTAAATAGTGGGAGAATTAAACCTTTTAACCATTTCACCATTTCAACAACTTAACAATTATAATAAAATTTCTTAAAAATATAACTTTTTCTTCTTTTCTTTGTCATGATTAAACCTATAACTTCCATTTAAGTCTTCTAACTATAAATTATCTTTTGTCAATACCATCTCACCATCTCATTTACCTTTAAAACGCAACACATTTTTAATATTCACTCCAAATAGAGATTTATTCCACATCCTCTGTATCATTTCTCACTAACTTAAATATGGATTTTTTTTGTTGCCGTTGATTTGATTGTGTGTCTTCTACTTCCCACACCTTCTTCAGTCTTTTTATACCTATTTTTCAATAAGGAATAAATTCTATGAAATTCTTGTTAAATAATACATTTACAATCAGCATTTATAAAATACCATACATTGGTAATTCATTGTCGTAGTCGGCTTGTGAGTTAAAGGAAAAAAAAAAAATATCTATAAATTTTCTTATTTTTATTGTACCCTATACTTCCAATGTCTCGACTTTAATATGGTCTACTGTTTTGATTAAAGTCTGGTTTAAAGTGTAAAATATTCTGTTCTGTAAACTCGACTATAGTTTTGTCTATAGATTAGACTGTAGTCTGGTCTATAGACTCGACTATAGTCTGGTCTATAGACTCGACTACAGTCTGGTCTATAGACTCGACTACAGTCTGGTCTATAGCCTCGAATGTAGTCTGGTCTATAGATCGGACTGTAGTCTGATCTATAGACTCGAATATAGTCTGGTCTATAGAATCGACTGTAGTCTAGACTCGAATATAGTCTGGTTTGTAGACTCGAGTATAGTCTAGTCTATAGACTCGACTACAGTCTGGTCTATAGACTCAACTATAGTCTGGGCTATAGTCTCGACTTTAGTATGGTCTATAAACTCGACTATAGTTTGGTCTATAGACTCGACTATAGTTTGGTCTATAGACTCGACTATTGTCTGGTCTATAGACTCGACTATAGTTTGGTCTATAAACTCGACTATAGTTTGGTCTATAAACTCGACTATAGTCTTGTCTATAGATTAGACTGTAGTCTGGTCTATGGGCTCGACTATAGTCTGGTCTATAGACTCGACTATAGTCTGGTCTATAGACTCGACTATAGTCTGGTCCACAGCCTCGAATGTAGTCTGGTCTATAGATCCGACTGTAGTCTAGACTCGAATATAGTCTGGTCTGTAGACTCGACTATAGTCTAGTCTATAGACTCGACTACAGTCTGGTCTATAGACTCATCTATAGTCTTTTCTATAGACTCTTCTATAGTCTGGTCTATAGACTCTTCTATAGTCTGGTCTATAGAATGGACTATAGTTTGGTCTATAAACTCGACTATAGACTGGTCTATGGACTCGACTATATTCTGCTCTATAGACTTGACTACAGTCTGATCTATAGACTCTACTATAATCTGGTCTATAGACTTGAATATAGTCTGGTCTATAGACTCGACTATAGTCTGGTCTATTGACTCAACTGTAGTCTTGTCTATAGACTCGACTATAGTCTGGTGTATAGAATCTTCTATAGTCTGGTCTACAGATAAGACTATAATCTTTTCCATAGACAGGTTTATTGTCCTGACTGTAGTCTATAGTCTCGACTATATTCTGGTCTATAGAATCGACTATAGTCTGTTCTATAGAATCGACTATAGTCTGGTATATAGAATCGACTATAGCTTGTCTATAGCCTCGACTATAGTCTGGTCTATAGAATCGACTATAGTCTGGTCTATAGAATCGACTATAGTCTGGTCTATAGAATCGACTATAGTCTGGTCTATAGAATCGACTATAGTCTGGTCTATAGAATCGACTATCGTGTGGTCTATAGAATCGACTATAGTCTGGTCTATAGAATCGACTATAGTCTGGTCTATAGAATCGACTATAGTCTGGTCTATAGAATCGACTATAGTCTGGTCTATAGAATCGACTATAGTCTGGTCCATAGTATCGACTATAGTCTGGTCTATGGACTCGACTATAGTCTGCTCTATAGACTTGACTACAGTCTGGTCTACAGACTCTACTATAATCTGGTCTATAGACTCGACTATAGTCTGGCCTATTGACTCGACTGTAGACTTGTTTGTAGACTCGACTATAGTCTGGTGTATAGAATCTACTATAGTCTGGTCTACAGATAAGACTATAATCTTATCCATAGACAGGTTTATTGTCCTGACTGTAGTCTATAGTCTCGACTATAGTCTGGTCTATAGTCTCGACTATAGTCTGGTCTATAGTCTCGACTATAGTCTGGTCTATAGCCTCGACTATAGTCTGGTCTATAGCCTCGACTATAGTCTGGTCTATAGAATCGACTATAGTCTGGTCTATAGAATCGACTATAGACTCTATTATAATCTGGTCTATCTGGACTACAGTCTGGTCTTTAGACTCGACTATAGTCTGGTGTATAGAATCTACTATAGTCTGATCTACAGATTCGACTATAATCTTGTCCATAGACAAGTTTATTTTCTTGACTGTAGTCTGATCCACTGTCTCGAATTTCGATTGTAATTCAAATTTAATTTATATTCAAATACTCAAATTTTATTTGAAAATCTTAGTTGTGTAGCTTATTTTATGATCGTTCTTGCACGACTACAATTTCTTCGGCTTTTTTTTATAGCTTTTTTTATTTAGCTTTAACAAACATATCTATCCAGTTACAACTAACTACAGCAACATGAACAACGTCAACTTAATCTTCGTAATCATTATTATGAACACCGTTTAAATCATGATCATGACACAATGATCATCAGCATGATCATCATTATCATACGATTTCGTTATTATCATTAAAATGTGAGAACTTTACAATAAAATGGAATTCAGTGTTACTAATATAAAAATTGCTAAAACATGTAACAATGATTCGTTACAATTTTGTTTCTTTTTTTTATGTTGCGATTGCATTTTTTGTTTTTCTTGTGATTGTTGTACAATTGTCGATGATTCGAAAACTTTAAATGGACTGTGTGTTGTTGTTTGAGTGCTTAAGTGGAGAGAAAAAAGCGTTTCTGTGGCATGTTGTAAAATGTGTTGTGAACAAATGAGATACAGACATTCCTAAGACAGTGTGGTTAAATGGAGAGGAAATTGAAAGGATTTGTAAAAGGATCGCTAGCAAATTAGTATTTACACTTCGTGGCCTTAAGGAGTAAGGTGGGGAATTTCTTTACCTTTCCACTTTCTTAGTTTTATAGAGATATTTCAACTTTGTTAGGTTAGGGATG
The DNA here is from genome assembly GCF_015586225.1 of Lucilia sericata. Lineage (NCBI taxonomy): Eukaryota > Metazoa > Arthropoda > Insecta > Diptera > Calliphoridae > Lucilia > Lucilia sericata. The sequence goes on from NW_023997742.1 coordinate 17,778, forward strand.
ATTGTGTTTAGTTTTGTCAGTTTACAATGCGTTTGTGTGTGATAATCTCACTAGTTGTACTCTGTATATTGATGAATTTCTTGTTGTAGATTTGTTCTGATCTCGGACAACACTAAATGATTCACACTGGGGGAATGTTATTTCAAACATCCTATTGCCGTTGTGGTAAATGTTGCAATATTGCTATGTTGCAGTATTAGAATTGTAAAGGGTGCTGTC
>NW_023997743.1:0-17943 GCF_015586225.1 Lucilia sericata
TGGCGGTATGGATCGGGGCATTATATTTTTGAAATATCCACGGTAAGGGTTCAAGATATCCGAAAATTTATAAATTTGCCTTAAGAAAAATTCATTATTCTACTGTACCCTCTTATAAATCCCGTGGTTTTATTATTGAGTTTGGAAACATTAGAATTGCGTAGAAAAAAACGTCCATGATGTTTATTTTAATATAATTAATTATAACATGATTGTCCAGTATTATTGGAAAAAATTCCATTTGTAGTACCAAGTAGATCATTACGACGACATAATTTATTTAATATGACTGTCACCGATATAATTACGTCATTAATGGGCCTATTACAAGGGTATTAAATCTTTCCAATAAATTACAAAGTTTTGCAACAGTGGAATTTGATGTATAAAAAATTTGTTTTAATCCTAAAAATAGTTTTATCCTAATTTACTCTCATCTCTCTGTAAGGAACATTGTTCTATAGACTTTATAAAAATAAATAAATAATAAAATTTAAAATTTTTATTTAATTTTGGATTTTGAGTAAAAAAATCTACCTAACTGTAAAATTTCATCAAAAAATATTCATAAATAAAATTTTTATTGCAATTTGAAAAATGTGTATCTTCGCAAAAACTGAATAAAAAAACATTTTTTTTAAAAAAAGTATTCCGCGAATTTTTTAATTTTCAAAAATTATATACAGTTTTGAAAAATCGACAAAATTACCTTTCCATTGATATATAACATGCCTACCAAATGTTTTTCAAGTGACAAATTAATTAGGGAAAACTCAACATCTTTTAGAAAATTTACCTAGCACTATTATTTTCATCCATAAGGTTAACTCTTAAATTTGTTACATATATGGATGAAAATAATAGTGCTAGGTAAATTTTCTAAAAGATGTTGAGTTTTCCCTAATTAATTTGTCACTTAAAAAACATTATGTAGGCATGTTATATATCAATGGAAAGGTAATTTTGTCTATTTTTCAAAACTGTATATAATTTTTGAAAATTAAAAAATTCGCGGAATACTTTAAAAAAAAAATTAAAAAATGTTTTTTATTCAGTTTTTGCGAAGATACAAATTTTTCAAATTGCAATAAAAATTTCATTTATGAATATTTTTTGATGAAATTTTACAGTTAGGTAGATTTTTTTACTCAAAATCCAAAATTAAATAAAAATTTTAAATTTTATTTATTTATTTATTTTTATAAAGTCTATAGAACAATGTTCCTTACAGAGAGATGAGAGTAAATTAGGATAAAACTATTTTTTAGGATTAAAACAAATTTTTTATACATCAAATTCCACTGTTGCAAAACTTTGTAATTTATTGGAAAGATTTAATACCCTTGTAATAGGCCCATTAATGACGTAATTATATCGGTGACAGTCAATATTAAATAAATTATGTCGTCGTAATGATCTACTTGGTACTACAAATGGAATTTTTTCCAATAATACTGGACAATCAATGTTATAATTAATTATATTAAAAATAAACATCATGGACTGTTTTTTTCTACGCAATTCTAATGTTTCCAAACTCAATAATAAACCACGGGATTTATAAGAGGGTACAGTAGAATAATGAATTTTTCTTAAGGCAAATTTTATAAATTTTCGGATATCTTGAACCCTTACCGTGGATATTTCAAAAATATAATGCCCCGATCCATACCGCCAGGGCTGTAAATGGATGGATTCGATGCCAGAATGTAAAAATTTTGGAGTAGCCTCCATTATCTTCTCACCTATTTATTATTGAAAATGTTTCAGATATTCTTTCTCGTAAAGTGTATAGGTCGGGCAGACAGTATGACACAAAATAATCCTAAATTGAAGGAACTAAAAAGGCTTGGACCGAAATTTCCTTGTTATTACTTAAGAATCTTAATAACTCTTTATCAGGTCGAATTTTCGAAGTTATGTCAAGTAACGGCGGATATGTTTCTTACTCAATCTTTTCTAAAACCTTGTAAAAATATTTATAAAAAGAAAAAAATTTATTGAAAAATGCATTTTGTTGTTGTTTTTGTAAATTAAAGATGATGAACCTATTCAAATGAGCGAAAAAATATTGTTCAAAAACGTAGTGTTTTAGAAAAAAGATTATTAAAAATCGGTTATTACGTATTGCACTAATGTTTGTCTATCTAGTGGTACATAAGACATTATGCTATTAATTAAAATTTTAATATAACCAATTAGTCCATTATTTTTTGCAAATAATTAATTTGAATGTAAACAAAATAGTGAACCTATTTAAGTGAGTGGGAGTGTATATTTTGATATTTGTTTTGTATTAGGAAACTTTAACATTTTATTGATATTTTACGCATTTTACAGAATTTAAAACTGCTTAAATTACATTACATTAAATAACTTTTTTTCCCAGAAACTACCAAAGATATTTCCATGAATTTTGTCAGGCGTTATTTTTTCTGCCAAGGATTAAGTATGTTCAAATTTATAACAATTGATGCAATATTTTCCATAGCCTCCATACAAAGGTGCACATTCCCGGAAATTAGTTATCGTTAATAACTCCCTCAAATATATCGGTATCAACACAAAATTTTGTATATGAAAATATAATATGAACAGAAATTATACTACCAACTTAGATCTCAATCGGTCCACAATTGGTCATAGCTCCCATTTAAGGTCCACTTCGGAAAATCACCTAAACGCACATTTTTCACTGATAAATAAAGCTATTGTGATAAGATTCGAGCTGAATATGTTTTGTGTATGTACAAATCAGAGAACAGAATGAAACCATTCACGATTTATGACCATTCGCAAATTCATTGCTTTTGAATTGCCTTTACTTAACAATAATACAAATGTACATTGCCTTTATTACAATCTCTTTTTATATGACTTTATATATCAAGCATCGAAATAATTCAATGCCACATGAATGAACTAAAAACATTCACACCATTCGTCCAGTATTCGTTGCAGAGTATGAAAGCAAACGAAACCTTTCGCAAACGTTTATATAATGTACAATATGTACTAGTACTAATGTACATGAGCAAAACAAAATCAAGTAAGAAAGTATAGTCGGGCTTGGCCGACTATATGATACCCTACACCAGTTATGAATATTAAATGTGATTTATTTTGAATATTACCTTGATTCCATTTATCTTGAATATTACCTTGATTCCTATTTATTTAAGCAATTTATTGACGAAAAACTTATTTTCTAAAAGAGGCTTTATATGGGGAATAGGAGCAAATGTGGACCGATCCCGATAAAATGGGCTGGATTTATATTTATATAATATGTGTAATATTTGTCTGTGCTAAATTCCATTGCAATAACAGTGCTAATAAATGAATTGCGGATATTCAAGTCACTTTCTGAAGGGGGCTTTGTGTGGGTGCAAGGGTCAAATGAAGTCCGACTCAGAAAGTGATTCTGAGTCGATCGGTATACTTTAAGGTGGGTATAGTACTAATATTTTAATGCGTTACAATCATCAGTACAAACGCATAATACCCCTCCAACTATAGTGGTGTAGGGTATAACAAATACTTTTGAAGTAAGAAAACAAAAGCAGAAAAGTATTTAATGAAAAATGAATTTAGTGTGTTTGATTTCAATTAATTTTTTATTGTTTTTAATTGCTACTACTTAAAAGTACTTTACATTATGTTATTTCGTATTAATACAAAGTATTATATGTATTGTTGTCTCAAAAACTGAAACATTTTGAAGTTTGAAATATATTAAGCTTTTAAAAATTATTTAAAATATATTTCTTTACAAAATACACAATTTATTTATAGTTTTCTTTTGGATTTTAATATGTAAATTAATTTTCTTTTATTTTACATCATAATATTTTTTATAATCCATTTAAAAAATAGGTTTCATAATATGTACATGAAAATTGTTCAATACAGTTTGACAACAAATTCGATTTTGTATTAAAGATAACGAAACTGATATTATCACAAACTATTGTTTATAATAAAACGACTTTTGGAGAAACCGGTTTGTCGGTTAACCAAAAATGGGTTATTTCTAGAAAACCGGTTTGTCGGTTGTATGAAAAAACCGTTAATTATACCCTACACCAAAACATATTAAATCAACTCATTCATGCGCCTATGTGAAAATAATATTCAGTTAGATTAGCATCAATTAAGCTGATTTAGTTCATATTTATCTGGTACATGCTTCAAAGAGATCATTACATAAATCGGAAGTATTATTTAGGATAATACAAAATATAGTTATATTGATTTTTGTAGAAATATTAGAATAGCTAACATATTATGAGCCCCAAAGTGCTATTCTGATAGATTTCAACCAAAATAGGCTTCGTCCTGGTGATAAAAAAATAAAATGTGTGTTTAAACCTATTTTAATCGAAACTGACAAGAAATATTTATGCAGAAAGTTTGTTCCACATACAACATTCCGGCGGAAGAAAGATTTTTCCGTGGTCTACTGGCTATTAATAAATATCGTGAATAAATAATAATAACCTAATTTCAGAAATATAAATTCCATTGTATTATCGAAAATACTTTTACAATAAATAATATATTTTTTACTTTTCCGATTTCTTGATTTAAAAATTTTCTTGCTGCTGTTGTTGCTGAGTTAGCTAGCTTTTATAATGTGCCCATGAATCAGTATGACATCAATCATACATGCTACATTAATAAAGGGATGCACAGTGGTATGGAAAAAAAAAGAGGGAAATAATTCGGTAACTTCTAAACGGTTAATCCGATTTTAATGCAATTTGGTATGCACAAAGAGGAGGTGTTTAGGTTTTGAATTTGGACCTTATAGGCCAACCAGGGGCCCGGCGGGGGTCCTCAAATTAGGACACCTCAGCTATGTTAAATTTTTAAAACGATCCTATTTCTTCATTTGAGTTCCGATTAAAAATGTCGTCGTAGCAGTAAATTATCTCTTATAGTTTAGGAGATATTCGCATTTGAAAATTAAAATGTTTAAATTTTTACCGTCCTTACTTTAGTTTTTTTATAATAGCGGGTCCAAATATTCCCGATTTTCGCAATTTTTTTTTATTCGCTTAACAACAAGTTTATATATCAAGCAGTGAAAGAATTATGTAAAAATCATGACTGAGTCCAAAGTTATAGGCATTTTAATTTAAAAAATTAAAAAAAGGCGATTTTTTGTAATTTTTTTGGGAAAAAAGTATATTTTTCTTTTTAAGTTATCTAAAAAGTTTCTAAGAAGATGTATATAGAATTTATACTTTTTGGAAAGCTGACTTTACATAAAATACGATAAATGAAACAAAACCTAAAACCTAAACCTACATAATGTTTTTTAAGTGACAAATTAATTAGGGAAAACTCAACATCTTTTAGAAAATTTACCTAGCACTATTATTTTCATCCATAAGGTTAACTCTTAAATTTGTTACATATATGGATGAAAATAATAGTGCTAGGTAAATTTTCTAAAAGATGTTGAGTTTTCCCTAATTAATTTGTCACTTAAAAAACATTATGTAGGCATGTTATATATCAATGGAAAGGTAATTATGTCTATTTTTCAAAACTGTATATAATTTTCGAAAATTAAAAAATTCGCGGAATACTTTAAAAAAAAATTAAAAAATGTTTTTTATTCAGATTTTGCGAAGATACAAAGTTTTCAAATTGCAATAAAAATTTTATTTATGAATATTTTTTGATGAAATTTTACAGTTAGGTAGATTTTTTTACTCAAAATCCAAAATTAAATAAAAATTTTAAATTTTCTTATTAGAAATCCCGGAATTCCCAAAAAAGTTTTAAAAAATCCCAAAAATGGGATTTTTTGGTTTTTTGCCTATTATATCCATACCAGGGGCGGGGTTATCGAAACCCGTTACAAAATGATTAAGAACATATTGGGTCATATAAAACAGGTCACTATAATTTGATATCGACTATGCGATTTGAGAATTTTTGCTCAAAATGGAATTTTCCATAAAAAATAGGGTTTTTTTTGGATGGACCTGGTCCCCTCGGTATCAAAAATTTTTAGGTTTTGTTTCATTTATCGTATTTTATGTAAAGTCAGCTTTCCAAAAAGTATAAATTCTATATACATCTTCTTAGAAACTTTTTAGATAACTTAAAAAGAAAAATATACTTTTTTCCCAAAAAAATTACAAAAAATCGCCTTTTTTTAATTTTTTAAATTAAAATGCCTATAACTTTGGACTCAGTCATGATTTTTACATAATTCTTTCACTGCTTGATATATAAACTTGTTGTTAAGCGAATAAAAAAAAATTGCGAAAATCGGGAATATTTGGACCCGCTATTATAAAAAAACTAAAGTAAGGACGGTAAAAATTTAAACATTTTAATTTTCAAATGCGAATATCTCCTAAACTATAAGAGATAATTTACTGCTACGACGACATTTTTAATCGGAACTCAAATGAAGAAATAGGATCGTTTTAAAAATTTAACATAGCTGAGGTGTCCTAATTTGAGGACCCCCGCCGGGCCCCTGGTTGGCCTATAAGGTCCAAATTCAAAACCTAAACACCTCCTCTTTGTGCATACCAAATTGCATTAAAATCGGATTAACCGTTTAGAAGTTACCGAATTATTTCCCTCTTTTTTTTTTCCATACCACTGTGCATCCCTTTATTAATGTAGCATGTATGATTGATGTCATACTGATTCATGGGCACATTATAAAAGCTAGCTAACTCAGCAACAACAGCAGCAAGAAAATTTTTAAATCAAGAAATCGGAAAAGTAAAAAATATATTATTTATTGTAAAAGTATTTTCGATAATACAATGGAATTTATATTTCTGAAATTAGGTTATTATTATTTATTCACGATATTTATTAATAGCCAGTAGACCACGGAAAAATCGTTCTTCCGCCGGAATGTTGTATGTGGAACAAACTTTCTGCATAAATATTTCTTGTCAGTTTCGATTAAAATAGGTTTAAACACACATTTTATTTTTTTATCACCAGGACGAAGCCTATTTTGGTTGAAATCTATCAGAATAGCACTTTGGGGCTCATAATATGTTAGCTATTCTAATATTTCTACAAAAATCAATATAACTATATTTTGTATTATCCTAAATAATACTTCCGATTTATGTAATGATCTCTTTGAAGCATGTACCAGATAAATATGAACTAAATCAGCTTAATTGATGCTAATCTAACTGAATATTATTTTCACATAGGCGCATGAATGAGTTGATTTAATATGTTTTGGTGTAGGGTATAATTAACGGTTTTTTCATACAACCGACAAACCGGTTTTCTAGAAATAACCCATTTTTGGTTAACCGACAAACCGGTTTCTCCAAAAGTCGTTTTATTATAAACTCTAAAGGGGATTTTACATTACAATGGTTTGTGATAATATCAGTTTCGTTATCTTTAATACAAAATCGAATTTGTTGTCAAACTGTATTGAACAATTTTCATGTACATATTATGAAACCTATTTTTTAAATGGATTATAAAAAATATTATGATGTAAAATAAAAGAAAATTAATTTACATATTAAAATCCAAAAGAAAACTATAAATAAATTGTGTATTTTGTAAAGAAATATATTTTAAATAATTTTTAAAAGCTTAATATATTTCAAACTTCAAAATGTTTCAGTTTTTGAGACAACAATACATATAATACTTTGTATTAATACGAAATAACATAATGTAAAGTACTTTTAAGTAGTAGCAATTAAAAACAATAAAAAATTAATTGAAATCAAACACACTAAATTCATTTTTCATTAAATACTTTTCTGCTTTTGTTTTCTTACTTCAAAAGTATTTGTTATACCCTACACCACTATAGTTGGAGGGGTATTATGCGTTTGTACTGATGATTGTAACGCATTAAAATATTAGTACTATACCCACCTTAAAGTATACCGATCGACTCAGAATCACTTTCTGAGTCGGACTTCATTTGACCCTTGCACCCACACAAAGCCCCCTTCAGAAAGTGACTTGAATATCCGCAATTCATTTATTAGCACTGTTATTGCAATGGAATTTAGCACAGACAAATATTACACATATTATATAAATATAAATCTATCCAGCCCATTTTATCGGGATCGGTCCACATTTGCTCCTATTCCCCATATAAAGCCTCTTTTAGAAAATAAGTTTTTCGTCAATAAATTGCTTAAATAAATAGGAATCAAGGTAATATTCAAGATAAATGGAATCAAGGTAATATTCAAAATAAATCACATTTAATATTCATAACTGGTGTAGGGTATCATATAGTCGGCCAAGCCCGACTATACTTTCTTACTTGTTTTTGTTTTGCTCATGTACATTAGTACTAGTACATATTGTACATTATATAAACGTTTGCGAAAGGTTTCGTTTGCTTTCATACTCTGCAACGAATACTGGACGAATGGTGTGAATGTTTTTAGTTCATTCATGTGGCATTGAATTATTTCGATGCTTGATATATAAAGTCATATAAAAAGAGATTGTAATAAAGGCAATGTACATTTGTATTATTGTTAAGTAAAGGCAATTCAAAAGCAATGAATTTGCGAATGGTCATAAATCGTGAATGGTTTCATTCTGTTCTCTGATTTGTATGTACACAAAACATATTCAGCTCGAATCTTATCACAATAGCTTTATTTATCAGTGAAAAATGTGCGTTTAGGTGATTTTCCGAAGTGGACCTTAAATGGGAGCTATGACCAATTGTGGACCGATTGAGATCTAAGTTGGTAGTATAATTTCTGTTCATATTATATTTTCATATACAAAATTTTGTGTTGATACCGATATATTTGAGGGAGTTATTAACGATAACTAATTTCCGGGAATGTGCACCTTTGTATGGAGGCTATGGAAAATATTGCATCAATTGTTATAAATTTGAACATACTTAATCCTTGGCAGAAAAAATAACGCCTGACAAAATTCATCGAAATATCTTTGGTAGTTTCTGGGAAAAAAAGTTATTTAATGTAATGTAATTTAAGCAGTTTTAAATTCTGTAAAATGCGTAAAATATCAATAAAATGTTAAAGTTTCCTAATACAAAACAAATATCAAAATATACACTCCCACTCACTTAAATAGGTTCACTATTTTGTTTACATTCAAATTAATTATTTGCAAAAAATAATGGACTAATTGGTTATATTAAAATTTTAATTAATAGCATAATGTCTTATGTACCACTAGATAGACAAACATTAGTGCAATACGTAATAACCGATTTTTAATAATCTTTTTTCTAAAACACTACGTTTTTGAACAATATTTTTTCGCTCATTTGAATAGGTTCATCATCTTTAATTTACAAAAACAACAACAAAATGCATTTTTCAATAAATTTATTTCTTTTTATAAATATTTTTACAAGGTTTTAGAAAAGATTGAGTAAGAAACATATCCGCCGTTACTTGACATAACTTCGAAAATTCGACCTGATAAAGAGTTATTAAGATTCTTAAGTAATAACAAGGAAATTTCGGTCCAAGCCTTTTTAGTTCCTTCAATTTAGGATTATTTTGTGTCATACTGTCTGCCCGACCTATACACTTTACGAGAAAGAATATCTGAAACATTTTCAATAATAAATAGGTGAGAAGATAATGGAGGCTACTCCAAAATTTTTACATTCTGGCATCGAATCCATCCATTTACAGCCCTGGCGGTATGGATCGGGGCATTATATTTTTGAAATATCCACGGTAAGGGTTCAAGATATCCGAAAATTTATAAAATTCGCCTTAAGAAAAATTCATTATTCTACTGTACCCTCTTATAAATCCCGTGGTTTATTATTGAGTTTGGAAACATTAGAATTGCGTAGAAAAAAACAGTCCATGATGTTTATTTTTAATATCATTAATTATAACATTGATTGTCCAGTATTATTGGAAAAAATTCCATTTGTAGTACCAAGTAGATCATTACGACGACATAATTTATTTAATATTGACTGTCACCGATATAATTACGTCATTAATGGGCCTATTACAAGGGTATTAAATCTTTCCAATAAATTACAAAGTTTTGCAACAGTGGAATTTGATGTATAAAAAATTTGTTTTATCCTAAAAAATAGTTTTATCCTAATTTACTCTCATCTCTCTGTAAGGAACATTGTTCTATAGACTTTATAAAAATAAATAAATAAATAAATAAATAAAATGTGAAAAAAGCTGTTTCCAGTATGGCATTACAATTCCTACTAGATGAAAAAAATTGAAGCTCACATGTTTCATACTACGAAATTGCTCTCCAATACATCCAACATCCTACACAGCTATGCAGACAACTCAGGTAGAGCTCTTAATTTAAAAATCATAAAAATAATTATTATATCGATTTGGACCTTCTAAATTAAACTTTTTTCATCCGAAAAAACAAAATGATGATATTGCTTTTTATAACCATGTGTTCATGTGCAAACTGAAGAGGGTTTTTCATTACGAGTGGCAACTGGAAAGGCTTTTATTAATTTTTTAATATTGTTAAAGCATTGACCTTACAGCTAGGCTTGCTGTAACACCCACTTTTTATTCAATTTTTGCAGCACACAGTGGGGCAGAATCGAAATTTTTTGGAAATAAATCTGGCATTTCTAAAATCTGAGAAGTTTACTTATATACCAATTCTTGTCATTTCCGATACAGGTATTCCAAAGTAAAAAATTACGAATTGTCTACCTATTAACATTTAGGACTATATTACTATAACCTGTAATTCAGTCATTGATATTTCTTATTAGTGAATGAATCGAAATTATCATTACCTGTATATTTTTACCTACATGATCATAAACGAAACAGAACGAAATGATCTGTCGAAAAAATTTAGGTAAAAAATAGTTATAAATTTCTGAAAATTTAAGCATAATAGGACCTTTCAATTATAAGGATAAGCAAACAAATAGAAAATAGGTAAATATAAGATTTAAATATGTTCTGTCATATTTAATACTAAAGTATGAAAAATATGAAATTAAAGGATACAGGTTTAAATAAACATATTTTTAAATGTAATTGAGATATTGGCTTGAAAATTTTTGTAAAGAATCGAGAATTTCCATATCTAACTAAAAAAAGATATTAAGGGATAAATATGGACTAAATTGTTGTAGCTATCTGCGATCCTATTAAAATTTTGATATAAATCATAGTTTTAGAAATTAAACAAATATGTAATATATGACAAAATCTTTATTTATAAACAAAACTCAATGAAATTTTCAACGCTTGTTAAATTTGTCATTTCAAATAAGAAAATACAAAAAAAAATTGAAAAGGTCAAAGGGCATCCCGTAATTTCCAAAAATAGGAATGAAAATCCCAAAAATGGGATTTTTTTACTTTTTTGCCCATAGGGTCCACATTTCTTTCAGGGCTGGGAAAATACTTTTGGAGTAAATAGAAAACATATTGAGGTTTCCAAAACTGCTTTCAGTTTTCTGATCCCAGCTTTGGGATTTTAGAACATGTCGCCCAAAGTTGAAGTTTTGATAAAAAATAGGTCATATTCGGAAGGACGCAGTGGCAACATTTTCGAAAAATAGGACAAGTTTTTTACGCCAAAGCGTTCTGCGTAAAGATACCTTTTAGAAAACTATAAAATTGTTATATGTTCTTAAAGAAAATTCTATTTTATTAATAAAAGAGTTAAGACACATTTTTGGCAAAAAAACGGCAAAAATCTAAAATTTTTTGAATTTTAAAATTAAAAAACGTATACTTTTGGATCTGTAAATGATATTGATCTGAAATTTTTTGTATATTATTGAAAATTTTGTTGTCTAACTAACAAGAAAAAATTGAGTCCATTTGGTCCAAAATTACGCCCAGTATTCAAAAAAAGGCGGACCAAGGTATGGTAAATTTTGTATCACTAAATTTTTAAATGCCTATAACTCGGATATTATAAGAGATAAGTAGTATGTCAGAAAATATAATAATCTTTGTATTTGGATGAAAAACAAAAAAAATGGTACGAGTTTAAAAATTTTACATGTCGTTGGTACCCTACTTTGAGCCGCCACAGCGCCGTCCCTGGGGCATCTGCGGGGTTCATCTTCAAAACTTAAACTCGAATACTCCTTGGCTACGCTCACGCCAAATTTTATACCGATCGGATCATTTCGTTAGCAGGCAGTTGCATGCTGATTTTAGACGTGATATATTCGGGATTAAAAGATTTAATGTCGAGTTATAAATTATTATGCATAAAAGAATTATTCATGTGCTAATAAAAAAAAAAAAAACTATAAAATTTAGAAAAAAAATACCGAAAATATATTTTAATGAACCATATCAAACTACAAAAATAAGAAATAAACTTGGATAAAAAAACAAAAGAAGAATAGAAGAAATCAAAGAACAAGAAGAAAATTACTAATATTTAATTACTTAAATTTATTAACCCCCTATATATGTATAAGCTAAATTAAACATAAATAATGGTTGTTCTAAAATAAGAAAAAAAAAAAACAATGTACATATCGGAAATTCTTTTTTGTTTTAGATTTTAAGAAATCAACTTTATGCATTAAATATTTCTTTCGATTAATATTTTGAAAATTTAGTGATGACGAATTTTTATTCACAAGACTTGAAAGAATACGTCTAGAAATAAACACTCAAAGTTTAAAATTTCTCAAAAATGTGATTGAAACCAAGTGTTTTTACAACTTATTACGTGGTCGCAATGTTTTTAAACCAAATTTATACAATTTTACAAATTTGCAGATTTTTCGATAGAATATTTACGGCTCTTCGATTATGCAAAATGTGTAAATGAGAAAAAGTAGACATTGTAATTACGCGTCGTTTGATGTATATCTCCAGAAGCTCTAGAAGCTATCACTGCGGGAGAAGCCTTATATTGGAAAACCAAACGTGAAAGTTTAGAAAAAAGGGCTTTTTCGCGAAGCACACTAACAGCGTAACTTCAATATACCCAAAATATCGCGTGATCGAAATACTTTTAAATTTTACATGTTGAGATCATAAAGCCGCGATAAAATATTAGCATGCAAAGATGTTAGAGCGAATACAAAATGTTGCGAATTTTTCATTTTTTACTTCAACGAATTTTCGCATTATAAACAAATTTTAAATTCTGAATTTTATCAGTAATCAATCTTTATATAGAAAAAAAAAAATGGATTGCATCAAAAAAATTTAATCAGAGCCTTTCGTGAACTGAATACGCGGGGTTTCTTTCACAACATAAATCGATGAAGCACACCTAAGCGGCTAATTTAAATTGGGGACATTATACATCAACCGGTAGCTGACAATGATGCTTATATGAAAATCAATAAGCCGTTTGAAAAAATGCACGTTTTTGAATTAAAAAAGTATAAAAAAGTTCAATCATGTAAATATATAATTTCTTTACAAAATTTAAATTAACAGGACGGTGTTTTGGATTAACCCATTAATACCCACGGCGATCTACGTAAGGTAGAAATGTGAAATTTGGATATGACAGTTTACTTGTATATATAAACCGATTTCAATTAAAAACATTTTTCTATCTTACCTTGTTTGGATTTTAGAAGACGTTACGTATACGTAACAGTGGGCATTACCCACGAATTTTTGTCCCTTAAGTATTTTAAGTAAAAGTTACATCATTTTACAAAAAAAATCGTAAAAAACTGATTAATTATTAAGTTTTAAGCTTGGATTAGCTAATTTGGTGCATCATACAAAATTGTTTCATATAAAATAAAAAATAAATAAATAAATAAATTTTGTAATTCATGTAATGTCAATTCATGAATTTAAAGAAATTTGTATATTTTCTTGGAGAATCAGATATATTGACTAACACTACACATTTTGCGTACATTTACCAAAGGTCCTTGGCGCTAGAATCCTTGCAATTTCCCTTATAATCCAAGAAAATGGTCATAATTTTCATCCCATGCTTAATTTTTGAAGGTTAATTGCAATTATATTCCGATTTTCTAGTAAAAATATATATTTAAGATTCACCAACTGTGCCTTGAACAAGTTTTAATGCGGTCAAATGGCATATCCTTTACAGAAATCCTTAAAAAATTTAAAATATCCACGAAAGGAAGATTTAATATAAACATTTACATTAAAAATATATTGCTTGTCATCAAATATCAATATTTTAAGAAAATATATTGTTTTTTATTACGTTAAAAACCCATTCCTCTTATAAAAAATACTTTTCGGGCAGATTTCATAAAAAAGTAAGCAAGTTGTTCATTATTTATATCGTATGTAGAGGGGGACAAAAAGTACTGAGAACTGCCCACTGTTACATATACGTAACACTTTTATTATCCTCTTTATAAGTTTCCGCAAGGACATGGTATATGTTTATAAACAATTGGGGAATAAACTTTAATTACTTCTTTATAATTTTACGTCAGAAACTTTTTTTAAAAACTAACTACATAGAAGTTATTAACATTCTTAGAATTCATTACTCGAAAAATATGACTTTTTGCAGGTTTACGAAATAGACACTTTACAAAATAACCCAAAAATACATTCCTATAGGCAAAAATTACTCAAATTCAATTTCTAATCGTTAAGAACATGTTAAGTTAACCTATCCATCAGAAAAAGGTAACTTTGCATTTTCCATTTCTGTGCATTTCGAGTCCAAATTCGAATTAATTTGCGTTACGTATATGTAACTGTGGGCATTAATGGGTTAATAATTCATTTAAATTTAGAAAAAAGCAGTTAATTGTAGATATGAAGGGATATGCTAACTACAATAAAAATTTCGTCAAAATTTATCTTTATCCGAAAACGCGGTGTTTCTTGAGATGCAAGATAATTCGACGAAGCACACTTAAACCGCTAATTAAAATAACACTTAACATTAATCGGTAGCTGACAATGATGCTTATACCAAAATCGATAAGCCGTTAAAAAAATGTACGATTTTGTATTAAATACATTGAAAAAAGTTCGGTCTTGTGTATGAAATTTATTTCCAAACTTTATATAGATTTTCATTTTAACGGTTTTTATTTTATTTTTATTTAAATTCAGAAATGGAAGCAGAAGATAATTATAAACAAGCTAACCACAAAAATATTTGCATCAAAGTTTTTGTTTTTAAGAAAAAAATTATATTCTTTTAGGTTGCTATTAATGAGGTCTCTTAAACTCTTAAAAAACGAATTTATCCACGAATATTTAAAATATTTGGGTTAAATTAATTTCGAGTTTCAGGTAAAAACGTAATTTTGGGAATTTTTTTAACTGTTAACTTTAAACCGCTATAACTTTGGCGGCTTTTGCTAATAAATTATTCACGAGAAGATAATTGTACTTCTAAGATGTTAAACAATTTCCACACAAATATTGTTTATGTGCTATTAAAAAATTATAATTTTTTTAAACCTTAAAATCTAAATTAAAAAGATAATTTCCCAATTGTAATTATTTTACTTTCTTAATATTTTAATTCATACTAACAGATTTATTGTATAAGTAATGAACTTAATTGTATCGGTGAATTTTTCCTCATAAGAATCATTAAATTTGATATGTTTCGAGTTTATATTACTTTCAATAAACACAGAATTAAGATGAATTCTTCATAATCTATTTTTGGTATAATAATCGAGAAATATGTGAGTAAATTGTGATTTTAAGAAAAGGGGTAATTGTGAAATTATCGAGTGTTAACGTTACCAAAGGCGTTAACACTCTGGATGACCCGAACATCTAGTCATCCTCTTGTTGTAATTTTATTATCATCTATCCTTCTTTGTTTGTCTAACGAAAACTATATTTCTTAAAAAGTGGCAACTAATGATGGCTTGACATTATAGTTCTATGCTTACACTTCTATGAATCTTGGGTTAGGAACCACGCCACTGTTTTAGAGCTAGCCGGAATATCTTATGTACATGCCAAATACCTTATGTTTCTTACAATTCAAAATTATGTTTAAACCGTGCGTAACAATATGATCCTTTAAAGTTTTATAACCTTTTGTTTTTTTTGTAGTTTTCGAACAAATTAAAACCGCCACAAAATCGGGTTTCTTGTAGTTTCTCAAAATAAACAAGTAAGAAAGTATAGACGGACGTGACTGACCATATGCTACCCTACACCAGTCATGAATATTAAATGTGATTTATTTTTCATAATAAAGCATTTAAGTATCTTCAATATTACCTTGTTCCGATGCAAGTTTTGTGAATGTATATAATATTTATTTGTGCTGAATTTCATCGCGATTTTTGTGTTTATAATTTAATTTTGGGCATTCAAGTAATTTTCTGAAGGGGACTTTGTATGGGAGCTAGAGTCAAATGAGGCCCGATCTTTATGAAATTTGTCAAGGTCATCAATACTTGTATAAAACATAGTTGTGCCGCTCCAGTAGCATTTTCGACTACCAGACCTGGGGTACTTGTCCGTTTCGTCGCAGTCACAGTAGCTCCAGTGGCACTCAGACCTGTGGCTTCCACCTGAGTACTCACGTTACTCTTGGAGATTTTAGCACCCTCGACCAAGGACATAGGGTCATCTTTATCTTCTGACATTTCATGGGGGGGGGGGTTTTGTAGTTTATACCTCTACCACAGGTGTGAAAAAAGACACTGCCGCTCCTCTGGAGTCAGACGCAGACCAGGATGCCGGTCAATATGAGTCAGACGCACCCTGGATTTTGTTACGACGGAAAAATTTCTTACCAGACAGGACAGAGTAATCTCGGACGACAGTGACGACAACCTCTCAGGTCTGAAAGATCTAAATCTTTACGAGACTGATGAGGAGGACGTGCGCATGGTGTCCTCTGAGCCGCAAAACGCGGAGGAAAACGGACAAAATCCAGAGGCCCATGACCCTGTAAAAGGAGACCCTGCAAAGGGAAACTCTGTTAAGGGAGACCAAAAACATACAAACAAAGGACAGGACACGGAACAGGACGAACGGAAAAGGTTGGCGGGCTACAAACGCTCTCTCCGGTACGTCAGATCGCTGGACTCTAGGGATCCTGCGACTCTGACTACCCGAGAAAAGCGTTTGCGGCGTAAACATACCTACCACATACAGAAGTATGAGGCCATGCTGAATAATACTGTTGTGGAGGTCAGGCCAGCCACGACTAAGACAGAACCAAACCAGAGCAGGCATGTGACCACATCTAAACATGTGCCCCATGCCAGCACTGGACCGAACACGATCACCGTCTCGGAGAATCTCAACGTACAGCCATCTTCATCAAATAAGGCCACGTCGGGACCAAAGAGAGGTGATGACCAATGCGGCATGACAAAGTCTGCTAGCACAACACCCAAGGGACTGTCTGCATCTTCCACTTCTCGAGGTACGGCGACGGTCACCAAAGGTCCAGCAAGCAGGCCTAGTATAAAGCGGCAAAGGTCAGGTAAAACGCAGGTGTCTGAGGGTAAGCGGTTGAAACCATCAACTAGCTTAACATCAGCACCTGAGCTACAAGTAGCCATCATAGACCGTAGTCATCCCGATGGGAAAATTACTACGGACAGATGGCTGCTTCTGGAGAAGATCTTGCGGGCACTAGTTGACGAACTCGCACGCAGTGAGGATGACTCCTTTACTGCGTTCGATGGCGCCAAATGGTCAAAGGGTGTCAAAATCATCGGATGCGGTAATGAGAAAGCCCTAGGCTTTCTCAAAAACTGCATCCGAGGAGTTGGCGAACCCTGGCCGAACGCGAAGATTGAAATCGTCCCACTGGACCAAGTACCTTTTCGTACGACGGTGAGAGTGTGGGTTCCTCCTCCTATTCTGGAGGACAAATCCATACTAACACTAATCAAGCGTCAGAATAAGGAACTTGGTACTGATGACTGGACGATAGAACGAGAACGCACGAGGGACAATGGAGAAGGTAAGGATCTCTGGATCAAAATTGGTTCAGAATCCCTCCGACTCCTTCGTT
>NW_023997744.1:0-18075 GCF_015586225.1 Lucilia sericata
AACTTTTGTGATTTTAAAAATACTTCAAATATTTCAACGCATTTTAAAAGCAAAGACCTCAAGCTATGACTCCGTTACATCCACAACTTAAAATTTTCTTTTTGTGTGCAATTATCTTTAACCTAAACTGCAACTTGTGATGTCCCCTTTTGGAAAATTATATTTTTTTTATCATGCATTTGTTTTTGCTATTATTGTTTGCTTAATGTTGTTGTTTTAGTTGCTTATTTTAATACTACTATATATGTACGAACATGGTGCTTTTTCATTGCTTAAACATGTGTTGCCAAGTTAAGATCGGTTAAACAACTACAGCAACAACAGAAAAAACAATAATAATAAAAAAAACTACAACAAGAAACAACTTTAAAACATGTGTAAGACTGACTGACGTCTTTGGCTACAAACAAAATATAAAATTTATGTCGTTTGTAGTTGTTTTTTTTACAAGAGGCTAGATACTAGTATAGGTAAAAGTCTGTCTGTATGTGTTTTGTATGTTGTAAGTATTGTTGTATTTTTGTTTCTTACAAGCACTAAAGTTGACTTGAAGTCTTTGACGTTTTTGTTGCTAGAAATGAAGTTTGTGTTCATGTAGAAAAGAAAGGTTGTATTCATAAGCTCTAGTTTGTTTTTTAACCCTTTCAGTTTCTTATTTATAAGTAGATTTGCACATACATGTGTATGTTTGTATATAAGTACATACATATTTAGATTTGTTTTTCATATATATTCATGTAAATTTGTTTGTATATTTATCTTTTTGTTCACATTTTAGCACTTTTACGCATAAAAAGTTCAATGAACGTTTGTTTGTTGTTTGTATATATGAACGAACGTTTGAATACAAACAAAGATGATTTTAATTTGTGCTAAGCTTGGAAAAAAAAAGTAGTAAAAATAGAAGAAAAGAGGGAAAATATAGCAAAAGTAAGAAAAATACATATCAAAGAAAACAGAAACTTAAATCACACTACAAAAAGGCTAAAAACTTTGAAATTTAATATAATTTTTTTTTTTCAAATTGATAAACAGTTTTGAAAAACTTTTTTTTATAAAAATAAATCTTGACACAAATTCTTTAGTTAAAAATATCTCTCACAAAATTCCTTTTTATAATTAATCGCTTTTCCATTAAAAATAGTTTTTTTTTTGTTCTTTAAAATTTGTTTTTATTTTAATAACATTTCTCTATACAGCCTCCTCAATTTGTTGTTATTGTTCTCTAAAACCCCTTAATATTTACTTATTTTTTTGCATTATTTTGCCTTTCAGAAAGCGTCATAAGCTAAATTACGTATAAATATTTATAATTTAAAAAAAAAAAATTTTTTTTTCTTTAAAAATGTGTGTGATTTTTATATTTTCGCAATTTTTTTTTGGTTGCTGTTCGACAATTATTAACAAGTGGCATTTTGTTTGCGTGTTTGGTTGTATATTTTTATGCATGTTTTTTTTCAGTGTGTGTGTTTTTTCGAAATGTGAAAATATTTTAAGAATTTCTTTAAAATTTATAAATAGTATTTGGAATATAAATTTAAAAATTCTATGTAGGTTTTACTTAATGGTCGTTTACGTAGCATAAGTTTAATAAATAACAAAAAAATATTATTAATATAAAAGTCTTTATTTTATATGATTATTTAAAGAGATCAAAATTCTTTAAACATAATTTTGAAAATTAAACCATAATCTATTTCAATTAAAATTTGTATTACAAAACCATACAGGACGTATGATTAATATTAATTATAGGGTTGTTCAGGAAAATAGTTCATGACTTTATTATTTTAGAATTTGAACTTGAACTAGAACTGAACTAGAACTGAACTAGAACTGAACTAGAACTGAACTAGAACTGAACTAGAACTGAACTAGAACTGAACTAGAACTGAACTAGAACTGAACTAGAACTGAACTAGAACTGAACTAGAACTGAACTAGAACTGAACTAGAACTGAACTAGAACTGAACTAGAACTGAACTAGAACTGAACTAGAACTGAACTAGAACTGAACTAGAACTGAACTAGAACTGAACTAGAACTGAACTAGAACTGAACTAGAACTGAACTAGAACTGAACTAGAACTGAACTAGAACTGAACTAGAACTGAACTAGAACTGAACTAGAACTGAACTAGAACTGAACTAGAACTGAACTAGAACTGAACTAGAACTGAACTAGAACTGAACTAGAACTGAACTAGAACTGAACTAGAACTGAACTAGAACTGAACTAGAACTGAACTAGAACTGAACTAGAACTGAACTAGAACTGAACTAGAATTGAACTAGAACTGAACTAGAACTGAACTAGAACTGAACTAGAACTGAACTAGAACTGAACTAGAACAGAACTAGAACTGAACTAGAACTGAACTAGAACTGAACTAGAACTGAACTAGAACTGAACAAGAACTGAACAAGAACTGAACTAGAACTGAAATAGAACTGAACTAGAACTGAACTAGAACTGAACTAGAACTAAACTAGAATTGAACTAGAACTGAACTAGAACTGAACTAGAACAGAACTAGAACTGAACTAGAACTGAACTAGAACTAAACAAGAACTGAACTAGAAGTGAACTAGAACTGAACTAGAACTGAACTAGAACTGAACTAAAATTGAACTAGAACTGAACTAGAACTGAACTAGAACTGAACTAGAACTAAACTAGAACTGAACTAGAACTGAACTAGAACTGAACTAGAACTGAACTAGAACTGAACTAGAACTGAACTAGAACTGAACTAGAACTGAACTAGAACTGAACTAGAACTGAACTAGAACTGAACTACTGACTAGAAACTGAACTAGAACTGAACTAGAACTGAACTAGAACTGAACTAGAACTGACTAGAACTGAACTAGAACTGAACTAGAACTGAACTAGAACTGAACTAGAACTGAACTAGAACTGAACTAGAACTGAACTAGAACTGAACTAGAACTGAACTAGAACTGACTAGAACTGAACTAGAACTGAACTAGAACTGAACTAGAACTGAACTAGAACTGAACTAGAACTGAACTGAACTAGAACCTGAACTAGAACTGAACTAGAACTGAACTAGAACTGAACTAGAACTGAACTAGAACCTGAACTAGAACGGAACTAGAACTGAACTGAGAACTGAACTAGAACTGAACTAGAATTGAACAAGAACTGAACTAGTACTGGACTAGAACTGAACCAGAACTGAACTGGCATACAATTACTTGATTATTTTGGTAACTTCGGTTTCCTTAAATTTTTCTGCCCCAAATTGTATAAAACTCATTTAATTTAAAAGTTTACGGTGCGTATGAGTAATATTAATTAGTAAGTAGTTGCAGAAAATTTATCATAATTTTATAGCGGTTTTAGATATTTTAAAT
Source organism: Lucilia sericata (assembly GCF_015586225.1). NCBI lineage: Eukaryota > Metazoa > Arthropoda > Insecta > Diptera > Calliphoridae > Lucilia > Lucilia sericata. The sequence goes on from NW_023997744.1 coordinate 3,383, forward strand.
TTTTATAAGAGGTCGAGCAATGACTTTTGAATATGTTTTTTAATATCAAAATTTCTAATTATTTTTTAATTTTGAGAATAATTTTTTAAACAATTTAAATTTTGATAAAATTCTCGCTTAGATTACTTGATTAGTTCATTAACCTTTCTGGCCTATTAAAAATATTTTTAAAAATCTTAAAGAAAAACGTTTTTAAATCTTATTCCTTTGCGAAAGTTTTACGGTACGTATGAGTAATATTGATTTGAAGGTTTGTTGTAGCAGAAAATGCATCATAATTTTGTAGCGATTTTATATATTACAAAATTTTAAAACTGATTTCGAAAGGAAAGAGTTTAAGCTGTTATTAGATTATAATAACACTTTAGGTCCCTTGGCTAATATTCAGAATTTTTAGCAAATTAAATGGCCATCGAGGAAAAAAGCAACGTTTTTAGAAAAATTTATGTAATTGAACTGAAGCTTTAAATCATAATTATTTTATAGATTTTAAACAAAAAATTTTTTAGCAAAATTTTTTAAGAAATTCTACTTACTTTGGCTTTAACAGCAATTTTGCACTGGATGTAATTTTGTTCTTATAATCCTTTAGTAGTAATTAAAAGATTTTATTCTTTTGGATCCGTATAATAATTTAATTAATTGTCACTTTTTTTCAATAATATTTATTTATATTTGCTGTTGTATGTAGATGTTACAAGGAGGGATTCTTTTTTTATAATTTTTTTAAATTTTGTTAAATAATTTCTTTAACAATAAATGGACTTTTTTTTACTATTTTCAAAACTTTTCAAAATTATTTTTTACGTTTTTTTTACGTTTTTAATTGTTTTTTCCACTAGTTTGTGGCTTTTCAAAGCGTTTTTCAGTAAAAGACTTAGCAACAAAACTAGAAATTAAATAAACAAAATAATAATATTATTTTTTATTATTAAACATGTATTTGTTTAATTTTTATTTAAATGATTAATAAACAAGTTCACTATCTTCTTGTTGTTGTTTTAGCTTAGAAATCAACAAATCATAAACTGAAAACTATAATTTATTAACTTTTTTTTTTCGTATTTTTATTTTATTCATTACAATAATTACAAAATAATGATGATGTTTGTTGTTGTTGTTGTTTTGTCGTTTTTAGGAATGTAGATTATTTGTATTTAAATTTATTTTATAATTTTATTTTTTATTAATTTTTGTTGTTGGTTTTTATATTTTTATTCTTAATTTGTGTAGGAACGCTAACAGATTTGCATAAATTTTTTGTTTTTGTATTTTTATCCCTTATACTTTGTCATGAATAAATCATGGCTTTTGGTCTTATAACTCTAATATTTGTTTTTTTTTTTTTCTTTAGTTAAAAAATTTTGAATATTTTTTATTTTTAGACTACGTTTTTAAACGTTTTGTTGTATATTGTGAATAATTTATTTTCAAAAAATTGTTTTCTATAGTTTGTGTTATTTTGTTATGCTTGCTGTCGTTATTTGAACAACCGGCACGCAAGATGATCTTACGGCAACTGACTGTATGTCTGTTTAATTTAAAAGTAAATGGCTGCAGTAATATTAAATATAAAAATTTCCTACTTCGCACAGTTTACTTTATAATATTTTTGGTTTTCTGTATTTTCGTTCGTTCGTACGTTCTCTCTCGGGCGCGCTCTGGCTTTTTGTTGTTTAGGCAAACATTTCCGAACGCTCTCCCTATCTCACATTTTGTGTGTGCTTTCATGTTTAGTTCATTATTTGGCCACCCTTCATTAAGAGCTATAAGTTGAAGTTTTGGTTTATAATTTGTCTCATTTGTTAAAAAATTTATGTTTCCTCAAGATCCCAGTTATTTAAGTCAATTATATAATCTACTCTATAGTCTAATCTATTGTTTAGTCTGTAGTCTAGTCTATAGTCTAATCTATTGTCTAGTCTATAGTCTAGTCTATAGTCTAGTCTATAGTCTAGTCTATAGTCTAGTCTATAGTCTAGTCTATAGTCTAGTCTATAGTCTAGTCTATAGTCTAGTCTATAGTCTAGTCTATAGTCTAGTCTATAGTCTAGTCTATAGTCTAGTCTATAGTCTAGTCTATAGTCTAGTCTATAGTCTAGTCTATAGTCTAGCCTATAGTCTAGTCTATAGTCTAGTCTATAGTCTAGTCTATAGTCTAGTCTATAGTCTAGTCTATAGTCTAGTCTATAGTCTAGTCTATACTAGTCTAGTTATAGTCTAGTCTATAGTCTAGCCTATAGTCTAGTCTATAGTCTAGTCTATAGTCTAGCCTATAGTCTAGTTTATAGTCTAGTCTATAGTCTAGTCTATAGTCTAGCCTATAGTCTAGCCTATAGTCTAGTCTATAGTCTAGTCTATAGTCTAGTCTATAGTCTAGCCTATAGTCTAGTCTATAGTCTAGTCTATAGTCTAGCCTATAGTCTAGCCTATAGTCTAGTCTATAGTCTAGTCTATAGTCTAGTCTATAGTTTAGTCTATAATCTAGTCTATAGTCTAGTCTATAGTCTAGTCTATAGTCTAGTCTATAGTCTAGTCTACAGTCTAGTCTATAGTCTAGTCTATAGTCTAATCTACAGTCTAGTCTATAGTCTAGTCTATAGTCTAGTCTATAGCCTAGTCTATAGTCTAGTCTAGAGTCTAGTCTATAGTCAAGTCTATAGTCTAGTCTATAGTCTAGTCTATAGTCTAGTATATAGTCTAGTCTATAGTCTAGTCTATAGTCTAGTCTATAGTCTAGTCTAGTCTATGGTATAGTCTAGTCTATAATATAGTCTAATCTATAGTATAGTCTGGTCTATAGTATAGTCTATAGTCTAGTCTATAGTCTAGTCTATAGTCTAGTCTATAGTCTAGTCTATAGTCTAGTCTATAGTCTAGTCTGTAGTCTAGTCTATAGTCTAGTCTATAGTCTAGTCTATAGTCTAGTCTATAGTCTAGTCTATAGTCAAGTCTATAGTCTAGTCTAGTCTATAGTCTAGTCTATAGTCTAGTCTATAGTCAAGTCTATAGTCTAGTCTATAGTCTAGTCTATAGTCTAGTCTATAGTCTAGTCTATAGTCTAGTCTATAGTCTAGTCTATAGTCTAGTCTATAGTCTAGTCTATAGTCTAGTCTATAGTCTAGTCTATAGTCTAGCCTATAGTCTAGTCTATAGTCTAGTCTATAGTCTAGTCTATAGTCTAGTCTAGTCTAGTCTATAGTCTAGTCTAGTCTAGTCTAGTCTATAGTCAGGTCTATAGTCTAGTCTATAGTCTAGTCTATAGGCTAGTCTAGTCTATAGTCTAGTCTATAGACTAGTCTATAGTATAGTCTATAGTCTAGTCTATAGCCTAGTCTATAGTCTAGTCTATAATCTAGTCTATAGTCTAGTCTATAGTTTAGTCTAGTCTATAGTCTAGTCTATAGTCTAGTCTATAGTCTAGTCTTTAGTCTAGTCTATAGTCTAGTCTATAGTCTAGTGTATAATCTAGTCTATAGTCTAGTCTATACTCTAGTCTATAGTCTAGTCTATAGTCTAGTCTATAGTCTAGTCTATAGTCTAATCTATAGTCTAGTCTATAGTCTAGTCTATAGTCTAGTCTATAGTCTAGTCTATAGTCTAGTCTATAGTCTAGTCTAAAGTCTAGTTTAGCCTATATCTATAATATGGACTTGTCTAGAAGACAGTCTATAGTCTATTCGGTAGTCTAACCTAGAGTCTATTCAATAGTTAGTCTAACCTATAGTCTAGTCTAATTTCTAGCCTACATTCAAGTCATTTATTTCCTTTATAGTTTAGTCCTTAGTATTATCCATAGCCTCATTTATAACTCAGCCTAGGATCTGATTTATAATTACGTACATATATAATGGATAGGGTATCTAAAATTCGTTTGAAACCCCCATATAATTACTTTATGAGACTTTACTTTGTCTCTTCATTTAGTTTCATTTGCGATTCGTTGGTGTGTTCCCAACGCAGCAGTTGATGTTAGAAAGAGAGACAGAGAGGTAAAAAGATTGTATCTGTGAGTACAAACTTTTGTGTCTGCAAACTTTTTTGTATCTGTGTGTCACGAAAGAGAGACTTTTGTGTGAGTGTGTCTGTATGTTTTGTTGTTTGTTTTCTGCTTTTGGCTGAGGCATTATTATGGTGAACTAAAAAGAAATATGAGTGAGCAAAAAAACAAAAACAGTGGTGGCAAATAGAGTTGCCAAACGGTCATTTTGGAATGACAGGTAAGAAAAAGGATTTAGGGCAGGGAACAAAATTTAAATTTTTAATAGAAAATTGGATTTTTAGTAAATCATTGGATATTATATAAAATCCCAAGATTTAGTGAACCATACATACATACATATTTTTTAAATTTTAGCGAACAAATCGATTCTTAGTGAAAAAAAAAAATATTTTTAGTCAGACCTTTGGCAATTAATTAGTGTTTTTGTAAAAAAGTTGATTTTAGCGATTTCTTTCATTTATACTTACAAATTTAATTATTATTAATTTTGTTTTATTTTTCAGATTTGGTGCTTGGAAATGCTGTCAGAAAACTGAATTTCAATTTCTTTTGAAATGGTGAGTAAAGAAACTTTGCAATACTTCTTTAAAAATAGAAATAATGTTTAAATTGCATTTGAAACAATTTTTTTTTAAATCTTTATATTTTATTGCTACACAATGCGACAAAAACATACCATATTTCTGAAAGGTTCTTTCGAGTATAACAATAATCTGGCCTTTAACGTTTTTCAATCACCTCCCATATATAGCATTTAAAAAAATCAGTTTTTTTTAACAATTTTGTATACAGAAAAATATCAACGATATATTCAATTTTTATTCTTTGGTATTCTAATACATCAGAATATTAGAAAAATAGTATCACTTGCCCGTTATTGAAATTTTAATTTATTTTTTCTCACTATGTTATTTATATTAATTTTTTTTTATCGAAAGTTAGTGAACCTACGTAACGTATGATTAATATATGTATATGTCTAGCCTATAGTTTTATCTATAATGTAGTCAAAATATTACACTAAAATTTATAGTTAAGTCTATATTCCAGTCTATAGTCTAATATATAATCTAGTCTATAATTTGTCTAATGTAGAATCTAGCCTTGTGTATGGTCTATAGTCTAGTCTATAGTCTAGTCTATAGTCTAGTCTATAGTCTAGTCTATAGTCTAGTCTATAGTCCTAGTCTATAGTCTAGTCTATAGTCTAGTCTATAGTCTAGTCTATAGTCTAGTCTATAGTCTAGTCTATAGTCTAGTCTATAGTCTAGTCTATTAGTCTAGTCTATAGTCTAGTCTATAGTCTAGCCTATAGTCTAGTCTATAGTCTAGTCTATAGTCTAGTCTATAGTCTAGTCTATAGTCTAGTCTATAGTCCAGTCTATAGTCCAGTCTATAGTCTAGTCTATAGTCTAGTCTATAGTCTAGTCTATAGTCTAGTCTATAGTCTAGTCTATAGTCTAGTCTATAGTCTAGTCTATAGTCTAGTCTATAGTCTAGTCTATAGTCTAGTCTATAGTCTAGTCTATAGTCTAGTCTATAGTCTAGTCTATAGTCTAGTCTATAGTCTAGTCTGTAGTCTAGTCTATAGTCTAGTCTATAGTCTAGTCTATAGTCTAGTCTATGGTCTAGTCTATAGTCTAGTCTATAGTCTAGTCTATAGTCTAGTCTATAGTCTAGTCTATAGTCTAGTCTATAGTCTAGTCTATAGTCTAGTCTATAGTCTAGTCTATAGTCTAGTCTATAGTCTAGTCTATAGTCTAGTCTATAGTCTAGTCTATAGTCTAGTCTATAGTCTAGTCTATAGTCTAGTCTATAGTCTCTATAGTCTAGTCTATAGTCTAGTCTATAGTCTAGTCTATAGTCTATTCTATAGTCTAGTCTATAGTCTAGTCTATAGTCTAGTCTATAGTCTAGTCTATAGTCTCGTCTATAGTCTAGTCTATAGTCTAGTCTATAGTCTAGTCTATAGTCTAGTTTATAGTCTAGTCTATAGTCTAGTCTGTAGTCTAGTCTATAGTCTAGTCTATAGTCTAGGCTTTAGTCTAGTCTATAGTCTAGTCTATAGTCTAGTCTATAGTCCTAGTCTATAGTCTAGTCTATAGTCTAGTCTATAGTATAGTCTATAGTCTAGTCTATAGTCTAGTCTATAGTCTAGTCTATAGTCTAGTCTATAGTCTAGTCTATAGTCTAGTCTAGTCTATAGTCTAGTCTATAGTCTAGTCTATAGTCTAGTCTATAGTCTAGTATATAGTCTAGTCTATAGTCTAGTCTATGGTCTAGTCTATAGTCTAGTCTATGGTCTAGTCTATAGTCTAGTCTATAGTCTAGTCTATAGTCTAGTCTGTAGTCTAGTCTAGAGTCTAGTATATAGTCTAGTATATAGTCTAGTCTATAGTCTAGTCTATAGTCTAGTCCAGTCTATAGTCTAGTCTATAGTCTAGTCTATGGTCTAGTCTATAGTTTAGTTTATAGTCTAGTCTATGGTCTAGTCTATAGTCTAGTCTATAGTCTAGTCCATAGTCTGGCATATAGCCTATAGACTAGTCCAGTCTATTGTGTCTAATGCAAAACAGTTCCCCGTTTCCTGATCATGTGGCCACTCTGGTGGTAATGACAAATCTGAGATATTCAAGTGTTTTTATTGTTGTTGTTATTTTTTGTTTGTTTTTAACTTATTGTATTGAGTAGTTGTTGTTATTGTTTGTTGCTGGTGTTTTCTTTTGACAGCAATTGTTTACAGTTTCCGTATGTGTTTTTCTTCATGGTGCTCTTGTTGTTGTTATTGTTATTAGTCTTGTCGTGATGTTGCTACAAATTTGTTGTTTTTATTTTCAAAGTCTATGCAATTCTTAGTTTAGTTGTTGTCCCCGTACAAAAAAAAAAGAATACCAAAAAACAAAACAACAACAACAAAAATGCAAAAAAAAAGATGTTGAAAAAATCTGTAACCGAAAGAATTTTAAATGGGAAATTCTGTGTTTTGTGATGCCTCGGCGCAAAACGATAAAAGTGACGTAACGTAATGTCGTCAATACTTTTGTATTTTAAAGTGATTCTTTTTTTTGCTATTGATGATATTATTTTATCAGTTGTAAAACAAATACAATTTTTAATTAACTTAAACTAATTAAATATTTGTCACTTCAAGTTTTTATTAAGTAAATTTAAACTTATTTTTTCCGCTTACTTTTTATTTTATTTATACATTTATTTGCTGCTTATTTTGCACGTTTTTTTTTTTTGTTTCTTTTCAAACAATTTTTTCTTTAAGTTTTTTTCTTATATTTTGCCACATTTTTATTTCTTTTTATTTTTTGTAACGCTTGCATTTGTGCCACCGCATTCTTTTACACAAAAAATCAATATTTCTTCATTTTTGTTTTCATGTTTTTTCTCCTTTTACTTCTTCTATTATTTTTCATTTGCACTTCCTACTGCTGCATGTACATGTATATTTGCTGCTTCTTTTGCATTTCCCTGCAATTTTACATGTTTAATTTTTTATATATTTCTTTTTTTTTTGTTAATATTAAAATTTAATTATTTTTAATATTTTACATTTTAATCGCACCACAAAAATTTATTGCATATTTTCCGAATTTTACTCTACTTCCTTCAATTTTTATTATTTATGAACATGTTTTTTTTTGTTGGTTTTGTGGCTTCTACTGCTGGTATTTTTATTAATAAAATTTGCTGTTGAAAATTTTCATCATTTTCATAAAAATATATTTTCATTAGACACAAGACAGTAGAAGAAGCAGAAATAAAACGGAAAAAAACTAAAAAAATATTGCACTGTTCAAAATCTTTTCGATTTGAAGTGTGTCTGCTCGTATCTATAGAACGCGAGCAACTGTTTTTATTTTAAATAGTGGAAAATGTGCTCAAAAAAAAAACAAAAAAAGGATTTTAATTTGTTGTTTTTCTCTATTAAAAGAGAAAAAATTGTGATTGTCTCTAGTTGGGCATTTATGGGTGGCATTTTCTCGCAATTTGTCTCTTTCTCAATCTGCAAGCAGATATGGAAATTTGTGATTATTTTTTTTTTTATTGAAAAAAATCATATTTTCTGGACAAAATTTTGTTCAAAATCCGAATTTTTTTATTAAAAAATTATATTTTTCTTATTAAAAAATTATATTTTTTTAGTGCAAATTTAGATTTTTTTGGATTTTTGGATTTTTTTAAAATTAGACTTTAAGTGAGAAATATTATTTTTAGTGAAAAATCAGGGGACACATTCTGCCGTTTGGCGACTGACACCTCAATAGAAATTTAGAAAATTTTATTAGAAATTTCTATCGCTTTCGAATGTCAGTACTAGCACAAAGACTAGAACAGAACTAGAACAGAACTAGACAGAACTAGAACAGAACTAGAACAGAACTAGAACAGAACTAGAACAGAACTAGAACAGAACTAGAACAGAACTAGAACAGAACTAGAACAGAACTAGAAAGAACTAGAACAGAACAGAAACTAGAACAGAACTAGAACAGAACTAGAACAGAACTAGAACAGAACTAGAACAGAACTAGAACAGAACTAGAACAGAACTAGAACAGAACTAGAACAGAACTAGAACAGAACTAGAACAGAACTAGAACAGAACTAGAACAGAACTAGAACAGAACTAGAACAGAACTAAGAACAGAACTAGAACAGAACTAGAACAGAACTAGAAACAGAACAGAACAGAACTAGAACAGAACTAGAACAGAACAGAACTAGAACAGAACTAGAACAGAACTAGAACAGAACTAGAACAGAACTAGAACTGAACTAGAACAGAACTAGAACAGAACTAGAACAGAACTAGAACAGAACTAGAACAGAAATAGAATAGAACTAGAATAGAACTAGAACAGAACTAGAACAGAACTAAAAGAGAACTAGAACAGAACTAGAACAGAACTAGAACAGAACTAGAACAGAACTAGAACAGAACTAGAACAGAACTAGAACAGAACAGAACAGAACAGAACTAGAACATAACTAGAACAGAACTAGAACAGAACCAGTACAGAACTAGAACAGAACTAGAACAGAACTAGAACAGAACTAGAACAGAACTAGAACAGAACTGGAACAGAACTAGAACACAACTAGAACAGAACTAGAACAGAACTAGAACAGAACTAGAACAGAACTAGAACAGAACTAGAACAGAACTAGAACAGAACTAGAACAGAACTAGAACAGAACTAGAACAGAACTAGAACAGAACTAGAACAGAACTAGAACAGAACTAGAACAGAACTAGAACAGAACTAGAACAGAACAGAACTAGAACAGAACTAGAACAGAACTAGAACAGAACTAGAACAGAACTAGAACAGAACTAGAACAGAACTAGAACAGAAACTAGAACAGAACTAAACAGAACTAGAACCGAACTAGAACAGAACTAGAACAGAACTAGAACAGAACTAGAACAGAACTAGAACAGAACTAGAACAGAACTAGAACAGAACTAGAACAGAACTAGAACAGAACTAGACAGAACTAGAACAGAACTAGAACAGAACTAGAACAGAACTAGAACAGAACTAGAACAGAACTAGAACAGAACTAGAACAGAACTAGAACAGAAACTAGAACAGAACTAGAACAGAACTAGAACAGAACTAGAACAGAACTAGAACAGAACTAGAACAGAACTAGAACAGAACTACAGAAGAACTAGAACAGAACTAGAACAGAACTAGAACAGCAGAAATACTAGAACAGAACTAGAACAGAACTAGAACAGAACTAGAACAGAACTAGAACAGACTAGAACAGAACTAGAACAGAACTAGAAAACAGAACTAGAACAGAACTAGAACAGAACTAGAACAGGAACTAGAACAGAACTAGAACAGAACTAGAAGCAGAACTAGAACAGAACTAGAACAGAACTAGAACAGAACTTAGAACAGACCTAGTAAGAACTAGAACAGAACTAAACCAGAACTAGAACAGAACTAGAACAGAACTAGAACAGACTACTAGAACAGAACTAGAACAGAACTAGAACAGACTAGAACAGAAACTAGAACAGAGAACTAGAACAGAACTAGAACAGATAGAACTAGAAAGCAGAACTTAAGAACAGAAACTAGAACAGAACTAGAAACAGAACTAGAACAGAACCTAGAACAGAACTAGAACAGAACTAGAACAGAACTAGAACAGAACTAGAACAGAACTAGAACAGAACTAGAACAGAACTAGAACAGAAACTAGAACAGAACTAGAACAGAACTAGAACAGAACTAGAACAGAACTAGAACAGAACTAGAACAGAACTAGAACAGAACTAGAACAGAACTAGAACAGAACTAGAACAGAACTAGAACAGAACTAGAACAGAACTAGAACAGAACTAGAACAGAACTAGAACAGAACTAGAACAGAACTAGAACAGAACTAGAACGGAACTAGAACAGAACTAGAACAGAACTAGAACAGAACTAGAACAGAACTAGAACAGAACTAGAACAGAACTAGAACAGAACTAGAACAGAACAGAACTAGAACAGAACTAGAACAGAACTAGAACTAGAACAGAACTAGAACAGAACTAGAACAGAACTAGAACAGAACTAGAACAGAACTAGAACAGAACTAGAACAGAACTAGAACAGAACTAGAACAGAACTAGAACAGAACTAGAACAGAACTAGAACAGAACTAGAACAGAACTAGAACAGAACTAGAACAGAACTAGAACCGAACTAGAACAGAACTAGAACAGAACTAGAACAGAACTAGAACAGAACTAGAACAGAACTAGAACAGAACTAGAACAGAACTAGAACAGAACTAGAACAGAACTAGAACAGAACTAGAACAGAACTAGAACAGAACTAGAACAGAACTAGAACAGAACTAGAACAGAACTAGAACAGAACTAGAACAGAACTAGAACAGAACTAGAACAGAACTAGAAACAGAACTAGAACAGAACTAGAACAGAACTAGAACAGAACTAGAACAGAACTAGAACAGAACTAGAACTAGAACAGAACTAGAACAGAACTAGAACAGAACTAGAACAGAACTAGAACAGAACTAGAACAGAACTAGAACAGAACTAGAACAGAACTAGAACAGAACTAGAACAGAACTAGAACAGAACTAGAACAGAACTAGAACTAGAACAGAACTAGAACTAGAACTAGAACAGAACTAGAACTAGAACAGAACTAGAACAGAACTAGAACTAGAACAGAACTAGAACAGAAACTAGACCAGAACTTAAACAGAATTGGAACAGAACTTAACTTGAAACTGATTAAAAAAATTAAAAAATCCCATAGCCATTGAGCATGCCTTTCCATTTTCCCATCTCTGTTGCATTACTCAATTTGGCAAGTGGTTGATTGGTGTTGCATTTTTCTTCCTATATATTTTGCTCAATATTCATGTGCTAATTTCTCTTCCTTCTAAAGAAATAGTGTACAAACTATTTCTCTATCTAGCTCTCCTAAAAATAAAATCTAACTCTCTCCCGTTCTCTCGTGTTAGTAAAGAACTCTCCTATTTTCAGTAATTTAGCTGGCTTTTAGAGCAAAAAGGAAAAGTGCATTCACGTGCAAAAAATTACAGAGTGACATAGTAATGACACATATCAAGAATGAAAACAAAAGAAATATTAATAATTTTGATATAAAAATTATTTAAAAAATATAATTTATGTATTTTTTGTTTAATTTAAATTTTTTGTTTTAGTTAATTCAAGCTTCTTTCTTAAGCTGCAGTTTAACACTAACTCTTCCATTTAATATGGCGTTTGTCAGTTCGTGTTTTTTTGGTTTCTTTTTAAATTACAACAATAACAGCAAAAATTGTTTTTGTTTTTTCTTAGTGCAATATTGTATGCACTTTTTAAAATACTAACACCAACAACTATAGTATGATAATGTCTCTCTCCTCTCTCTAGCTCACCCAAGTCTTCATGTTGGGAGAACTCTTATAGTTCGTAACTCTTTCTGTAAAGTTTTCGAAAACTATAGAAGAATGACTGAATACTTGGTTGGTAACATTCGTGTTTTTTTTTTTCTTCTTTAGATTTTGACCATCACTGATTTGGTTTGAAATAATAAAAAAAATTAATTTAGTTAAATCTTCTTGATAACTAAAATGTCTGATGCAATTTCAACTTTGTACCTGTTTAAATGGCATCATATGAATGTATATTTTGAGACCGGGAATTATCTTTATAGAAGTTAAGAAATGTTTAATTAAACAAAATAACCATGTGCATTAGTTTTTGACATTTCAATTGTTATCAGCTGATTAAGAAATGTTTGCCAGTATGTTTTTAAGCAAGTCGTTAAAATATGTCAAAATATATTGAAAGTTCCGGCAATTTATGTTTTTAAACCAAAAAATGCTTGGCAACTGTTTTAAAATGTTATACTGGTCCGAAATGTAGGGAATAATAGATTGGCTTTAAGTTAAGTTTCATCATTTTACTTCCTACACTTTCCAAATTATGCAACTATATAGTTCAGTTATTTTCCTCCCTCTTACGTTACTTATTACTACCTCAAAGTTTTTTTTAATATTGTTACACCTGATACGATGTCCCTGGAATCTTGATGAATTTTAAAATACTTGTTCATCGTCATGTTAACTTTATCAAACTTACAGTGTAATTTGTATATCAATCATTTCATTTAATCTGAACGCCAATCTGTCTCCAGGTATTAATCACTAGACATTTTTTTTCAAACAACATTTACAACGAAGACAACAACAAATTTGTAGTACTAAACAATAAAAATGACATGAATGCACGTACTCTAGAGTAAATATGCACACAGAAAACATGACATTGACAATTTCGAAAAGTAAAAAATATGTGAAAAAAAAAAAAATCTACAAATATTGAAGTAACAACTTGAGTTATTACCGGGAATTAGATATGGTAGCGGGAAGTGATTTTAATGCACTATAAAGTGTTTGATAATTTTGAAGAACTGAACCAGGATTGAGCTTGCACTGAACTAGAACTGAACTGGACTAGAACTGAACTAGAACTGAACTAGAACTGAACTAGAACTGAACTAGAACTGAAATAGAACTGAACTAGAACTGAACTAGAACTGAATAGAACTGAACTAAGAACTGAACTAGAACTGAACTAGAACTGAACTAGAACTGAACTAGAACTGAACTAGAACTGAACTAGAACTGAACTAGAACTGAACTAGAACTGAACTAGAACTGAACTAGAACTTAACTAGAACTGAACTAGAACTGAACTCGAACTGAACTAGAACTGAACTAGAACTGAACTAGAACTGAACTAGAACTGAACTAGAACTGAACTAGAACTGAACTAGAACTGAACTAGAACTAGAACTGAACTAGAACTGAACTAGAACTGAACTAGAACTGAACTAGAACTGAACTAGAACTGAACTAGAACTTAACTAGAACTTAACTAGAACTGAACTAGAACTGAACTAGAACTGAACTAGAACTGAACTAGAACTGAACTAGAACTGAACTTGAACTGAACTTGAACTGAACTAGAACTGAGCTAGAACTGAACTAGAACTGAACTAGAACTTAACTAGAACTGAACTAGAACTGAACTAGAACTGAACTAGAACTGAACTAGAACTGAACTAGAACTGAACTTGAACTGAACTTGAACTGAACTAGAACTGAGCTAGAACTGAACTAGAACTGAACTAGAACTTAACTAGAACTGAACTAGAACTGAACTAGAACTGAACTAGAACTTAACTAGAACTTAACTAGAACTGAAATAGAACTGAACTAGAACTGAACTAGAACTGAACTAGAACTGAACTAGAACTGAACTAGAACTGAACTAGAACTGAACTAGAACTGAAACTAGAACTGAACTAGAACTGAACTAGAACTGAACTAGAACTTAACTAGACTGAACTAGAACTGAACTAGAACTGAACTAGAACTGAACTAGAACTGAACTAGATCTGAACCTAGAATATAACTTGAACTGAACTTAAACCTTATTCAAGTCTTACTAATACACAAATATATGTATAATCATTTGATAGACTGTGTGATTCGTTGATTCATCACGCGCCCATCACTATCGAGAAATTATTTAATATCAGCATAGGTGCAGTAGTAGTAATGAGATAAAGCAGATTAAAAAAAAACAATAGAAATAGGGAAAATTGCCGCAGTCACATTTAATAAATGAAAAGATTGTTAAATGTCAAGAATCAATACCCTATTACGTAAGGTACACAAATATCGGTAAAGGAAAACATGGTTTTTAAAAAAATTTACCGAAACTAAAGCTTATGCTCCTATCAGAAATTTTCAATAGTGTTAAACGTCTTTTCTCTCTTTCTGTCTGTGATTAACAGCTGCTATAATATATTTAAAATTATAGATGACATTAAGTCTATCTCTCAGACAGACAGTTACAGATAAGCTGCATATTAAACAGATATTGCCCAAGTTTTATATGGAAGAATTATGGGCTTGACATGAACAAAAAACTAGACAGACATATAGACAGACAGGCAGTTGAGAGGTATACAATCAAATTTAAAGGCAGTAGTGAGTAAAATACAAAGCATTTTGACATCATTCATGACTTGACTGCCCAGCTCACTTGACTTGACATTAAACTGACGAAGAATTAAACAAATTTAACATGTTTTCAAAATAAAACAAATTGTATACG